>NC_135875.1:16673659-16721159 GCF_031162955.1 Sander vitreus | reverse complement strand
CTTTGTCCCAGAAACTCCACACCCTCTGCAGGGCATAATCTCAACTGGTCTTCCCAGCTCTTGCATTACACACACACACACACACACACACACACACACACACACACACACACACACACACACACACACACACACACACACACACACACACACACACACACACACACACACACTTAGAAGCAAGCAGAAAACTCATGGAAGTACAGGAGTGCATGCAGACTGCATGGATTTATATTGGTGTGTAGGCCTACACAAGATTAGCACGCTCTGTTTGATGAGCACATGTGAGCTGCATTTTTGTATTCACACTCATAGGCCTATGCACGCACACACACGCACAAAGTGAGGATTTGAAATCTTGGCAGGCCGAAAGCTGATATCCTCACTTTGTTCTCTTAATGGTCCTGTTCCGTTTTTATTATTCTGAATACCTGACCCACCTGTAGAGCCAGAGGAGACTTTATCCTGCCCATCTCTCTCATGAAACATCGCTACTAGATACAGTTTCCCTTTCTCTCCCCATTCTTCCCCTTCTACAGCTACAGTTTCAAATTGCTTCCTCCACTCGTGTTTCTTTTCTTCCCTCCTCCTTCTCATTCTTCCACGCTTTCTTCTGTGGTTTATTTTCTTACAGCAGACAAATGATTGGCATTGATAAACACAAGGCGGTATTCAGAGCCCTCACGCCCACCAGAAAAGGGGTGGGGGGAAATCAAGAGTTGTTGTTCTTTTTTTGTAAGAATCTTTTTTTTAATGAAACACAAAAAGGCAATAAAATTAAGATAAATATTTTTTTCCTTTTGTACATGAGGAAATATTTAAGTCATATTTCCAAAGAATGACTGAGATTACATAATATATTTTAGTAGGCTATCTCAAACCATACAAAGCAGTTTTCCAGTGGGTCTAAAAAAACACAATGATGTCACTTCTGTCAAACGTGATGGTTAGTACTGAATCCAGTGTTTCTTAAAGAAAATACAGCTTTAAAAAAAAAAAATCATTTAAAGACCCATAAAAGTAATATTTTAAAACTGAGTTTCACATTAGATTCCTTTTAAAGCTTTTGCTTTGCAGTGTAACAGCAACATTGTTGTTAAAAGTCAGTCAATGTCCTAAAAAAAGGCTATTATGTTCTCCACCCCTGTACATCCTATACACTGACAACAGTCATCACAGGCTTGCATAAACAGTAAGACAATGGTAAACGAGGAAAACAAGCGAACATAAAACACACACACGGAGACATTTTTGGCAAAGCAGGAATAAAAGTGACAAGAAGCATATTTTGTGATTTGATCCTTATCTTGTTGGTTTTTTTTGTCTCTCAACATTGTCCCATTGATTGGCTCTGATTGTCCTTCACAGTCACGTGATGCCATTCTGGTTGCCATAGTGACCTCAAGTGCATCAGCTGGGCAGCGTGCAGACAATGATGCTGCAACGTTTCTCGGAGGCTGTCATAGCAACGCTGGATGATCGCGAGCAGACAGCGAGAGGAACTCTACTTAAAATACCTCGGTGATTGCAGGGGTCCCGGATTCAGATTTGATTGAACGTTTTTTTAACGTCTTTTTTTTATAAAATTGTTTTCTTCTAAATGTGGTGAAGTGTAAACTCACAGGTGCTTTGGTATTTATTTTTTTTATGCCAGATAAATATCTACATTTGATATAGGAATGTATACAGGCTAAAATAGATAAAGAAGAACTAGATTCTTTTAGGATCAGAGAACAGCAGAAACTCAGTTTCCAGTATTTGGTAAAAAGAGCTCCCAACAGGAAATGCACATTTTAAACCCAACGGAGTAAATAAAGAGAAAAAAAAGAATTCGGACATGTTTAAAAAGAGCCTTTTTCTGATTTTCTTATAAAACATTTTCCAAACACCCTTTCTACATAAAGCCTAAAGCAGGGCTTACAACCACAAAGTCTTCACATCAGTTACCCCAAATCCAAACCTCCAACAATCCTGTTCAGTGCATTGAGAGAGAAGGAAACTAACCCGAGCTCCTCCCTCTGTCAGACCCCCCCACCCGCCACCCCACCCACCCCCGCGAATCCCTCCCACACACACCCTAAAAAAATCTAAATAAAATAATCTTCTCTGCAAAAGAAAACAGCAAAAAAACAAGAAACAAATATAAATGTATACTATTTACAACATGTTATATTATACATGATGCTGTACAAAGCGCACACATGCACACACACACACACACACACACACACACACACACACACACGCACACGCACACGCACATTTCAAATAAACTATCCAACTTCCTGTACATGTATCTTTGCACATGAACAGGAGGATACAAGAGAGAGGTATTGACGTGTATGGCTTGACAGGAGAAGAAATTATTTCAGAGTGTTAGAGAAGTACTGACGGTGTGTCACGACGTCATCCCTGCTTGATGAGCGGGTGTGCACGTGCATGACCACACGTACAGTACAAACACACGCGCACGCTAAAGCACTATTTACTTGGAGCTCATTAAATGCCAAACAGGGTCATCGCAGCCACTCTGCAAACACACGCACACACACATACACGCACTTACGCACAAAGTCTGAACTACAGTGTTTTTTGGTCCTGTTTGGGATCTCCCAATCACGTTGTCATCGTCAAACTACCAGTATAAGACCATTAAAAACCCTCCAAACCAGTGTGGTTTACAGTAAGTCTCTCCTTACCATACAGTCTCACCCGCTCTCTGAGTCTTTGTTTCAGAAAGCCAAGTCTGACACCCTCCCTCCATAGCATATCCAAGCGACTGTACTCCAAAGTGCTCATGTCCTTGGTTCCTGTTCTTTTGTTGCAGTAATCTTGTAGCGGGGACGAGATACTCTGTTATTTCAGCCACAGGGAGAGCTGTAGACTCCCGCTGCGACAAGGAGCCTCAGTCCACATCAGATAGAGAGGTTAAATCTGACATGGATCAGACTTTTCCCCCAGAACAAACCAGGCTCCTCTAAGTGCCAGTACTGTTGGGCCTCATCCAGTGGGCTAGCTCCTTCTCTTACAGGGGACAAATCAATACGCGGAGCCCAAACTCTTTGTCTTGGTTCCCCTCTGTCCCCAGCTCCGTTCTGAAGGACCATCCTGGAAGCAGTCAACTCCAGAGTTCAGGTTCAATATTTGGATTTCTCTCTAGCTGGTGGTGTTAGGACACAATGGCCATGCCATCAGCGCTGATCAGCTGGCCCGTGGTCGGTTCGTAGGTTCCGGCCAGGTAGAACAGGTCGTCTGCAGCGCTGCCGGGGTTACGCTCACACATCAGGTGGTCATACTCGGCCCTGCTGACCACCTGGCAACGATGGGAGATGGTCTGCACGTCATTCTCATCCTCGTGGCTCGACTGATACAAGGCATTCTAGCAAAGAGACAGGAATAATGGTTGATAAGTCAGCAAGATAGTAGATTCCAGCTTAAAAATGTGGTGAGATTGTTGTTTTTGTTTGGCAACCTCTTTGGTGCAGCTTTCACTCTGCACTTCCCACACATGCCTTATTTGTCGTGTCTTTAAGCGTGGGTTTTCTCATGATGACCTTCTGAGTTTCTGCAAATGGTGATCTTTTATGTTTGCTCAGCCACGGTGGATGTTGCTGCTCATGCTAACTACCCAGCTCCTTTTCTATTTATTCCAAACAAACCACTATTGCTGTTGCCAGAAACGCAAAATACATGACTTCCTGTGTGGCAGAGATTTTTCCTGGGAAAGACCCACCTCGCACTGAATATTTAGAACTGCGAATGGTAACAGTTTTCATGAATTAAGTGGATGTTCAACCATTCATATCAGATGGGAACAGGGAATAAAAAGAAGCAAAGAGGTAATATATGTATATGAAAATGTCACGGACTGTAACTTTGACCATTCCCGTTTTAGAAATTGTACTTGCACTGCCTGGCCTTTACCTTGCCGTCGCGGTGTCGCCTCCCCAGGCGAGTCTCCTCTGGGTGGTAGAACCACTTGACCCTGACCACCATGCTGGAGCTCCACGACTCCCAGAGGCTCTCCACTCTGCCAACGTAGGGCAGCTGGGGCCGGCCAGGTGACAGGAACACAGCACAGTCGCCGACATGCACCGTCTCCTTGCCCCTCACGATGGCCTTGTAGAAAAGCTTGCGGGCTTTACCCTTCAGACCTCTCCTCTGTCGGAGGAGGAGAGTAAAAATAGTCAGTAAATTTATTCAGTGTGGAGGGTTTGTTTCACCACCAACCTCATTTCAGAAATCGAATAAGATAAGTCAACTGTACCAAAGATTTAATATGTCTTTCCAAGCCAAAACATCATACCTTACACCAATCATAACAAACTGATGCTATTGAGTTACAGGAGTATGTTTCCCAGCACACCAAAAACTCACTCTTAACCTAAAGGCAATGGTACTGAAACTCATGTAGACATTATGATCACAGTAACCATAACATGGGTAGCACACCTTTATTTCTGCTCCATATTTTCATTTGTTGGGGCATGTGCACACCTTTAGCTTCTTCTTAAGCTGCACATCTCAGTCGACAGATGCCACGCTGTTTACAAAGCAAACAGCGCGGCAGAATGGAAGCTGAGAGTGGCAGCGGTTCCTCAAACTGTTTTGTTCTGTTATCATCTGGATCGTGACTTAATAGCTGGGATAACAAATTCAGAGAGTAAGCCTCATAGTGTTGCCAATATGTACAGAGATTGAGGCAGAATAAGCACTGCAAAGAGAGCTCATATTTAAACATCGCATTTACTGTATGTCATCAAGGTGTGACACGGCAGAAACTGCAACAACAATCAGTAACCTACTTAAGTTGTGAGGTGAGGTAGGTTACTGATACCCAAGACAAGAGTTTTGAAACAGCCTAACCAAGATAATAACGTGTGATTATGAGAAAACACTGTGTTTCAGTGGAATGGGATTTAGTTACAAGAAATCGCAGATGCTCTCAAGTTCTGCAGTACAGTGACGAGAATATTTACACACACAAAAAAAGATCTTTGTAAAACAACAAACTCTTCAACATCTTGGATACGGAAAAAGAACATTAAAATGCAACCCAAAGTGTCCTACCTGTGTGGGGTTACCGGACCATTTCCAGAGCTGGCGTCCAGGCAGAAGGGGAGCCATGTTAGGCAGCGGCTCAGGGGAAGACATCCGCTGCCTCTTAGCTGTTGTCGGGTGCTTGGAGCCAGGTTTGGGCTGCTGGCTCACAGGACTGCTTTGCCTATGATGGTGGCTGCTCGAAATTCCTTCTTTCCTCTTCAGCTGGTTCTTAGCTGTGCTACTGTTACCCACCATCCCTCCTTTTGACATGAACTCCTTCCTGTCTTCTGTTCTGTCGGCCCTCACCTTTGACCCCGGGACGGCCATGCTGGCTTTGGCCACATAGCCGTGAGCCGGGGCCGGGGCCGAGGGAGAGGAGCTGGAGGCGGCAGGGTCTGGGCTCAGGAGGTCGGAGGTCATGTTCTGCCTGTGCTTGTGCTTGTCCTGCTGGAGCAGTGCGCGGCGCAGCAGCACGGAGGAGGACTCTTCGTCGGAGGAGTAGGAGGAGTCGTTGTCTGAGGAGCACAGGGACGAGGAGGAGATGGAGCCGGAGGAGGAAGAGGAGGAGGAAGATGAGGAGAAGCAGGCAGAGAGACGGGAGAGAAAACGCCCGCTGCGGTGGGACGTGTCTGCTGCACTTCTTCTAGGTGCTTCGGCATCCTGACCATCATCCTCATCCAGCTCAGAGTAAGAGCTGGGGCAGTCACTCGGGTAGTCCAAACTGTAATCCCCACCTTGGACTCCAAGACCGGCTGACTGAAGGTCATTTCTCAGAGGTGGGCTGCCTTTTACAATAGGCTCAGAACGGACCCCAGTGCCATCTCTTTCCCCTCCTCCCTTCTTGCCATCCTTCACCAGCAGGGCAGGGTGGATGTATCGCAGCGGTGCTCCTGCTGAGGCGAGACTCTTGCCTCCCTTTCCTCCACTGCCCCCGAGTCGAAGCAGGGCCTTGCCGTTCTTTGTTTTAGGAGATGTCACTCCTTCATGGTCAAGCTTCACCAGGAACTGTTTCCTGTCGCGGTCGCTCACTGGCTTCCTGCTTCCAGCTGCCATTGCCATGGTGACAGCTGAGGAGCAAGCAGAGG
Source organism: Sander vitreus (assembly GCF_031162955.1). Lineage (NCBI taxonomy): Eukaryota > Metazoa > Chordata > Actinopteri > Perciformes > Percidae > Sander > Sander vitreus. The sequence continues at coordinate 16,715,031 of NC_135875.1, read as the reverse complement.
ACGAGGACTCCCGGACCCCAGTGGAAGCTGCTGTGGCAACCGGTCGCCCGGCTCCAGAGCTTCCACCGCTTCTAAAAGTAGAGAAGCTGTTGGCGATGCTACTGAATGAGTCGCCTTCAAAAGGGGAGCCAAAGATGCCTTTGATAGGCATTGGGGGTGCGAGAAGGTGGGAGGTGGGCCGATGAAACAGCCCCAAGTCTCGCTCTCGAATCCTCCTCTGGGTCTTGCGAGACATCCCATTGAAGAGGAAGAAGTCAACTGGCGGTCTCTTCCTGGGCGCGGACCAGTTCAATAAGGAAGCGTTACCTTTGGTTACAGTGTCTGTTACTGATGTTGGCATGCTGGCAGTCTTAGGCACTGAGTGGACTTTCTTCGGTCTGCCAACTGAAAAAGGAGCCGGCAACAGAGAGGAGTTATAATCAATATAAAAAGACAGGTGTTATAAGCAGGCTGAGATAATTGTGGAACTAAGAGCTTTGGAGAAACTTAATATCTATCTCTTTGATCTCCACTGAGCCAGGTAAGTTTCAACATATCCATTACACAAATTACAACACACCTGGTAAACCGGTCTGTCTATCCAGCTTTATTGTCAACCGGAGTTTGTGATGAGTTACATGTATGTTGCTTAACTACACAAAACACACTGATGACACCTCGTAAAAGCATGATTAATGTGGTCATGTGGAGTTTAAATGATAGGCGGCAAACAAGGAATTTCAATTAACGAGTCTTTCGGTTTATAAACCTCCACTCGGTGCTGTCCCCTGACTCGGAGGCATCTGATAAGTGGTTGACAGTTGGAACTGTAAATGAGGCCGTGTTTGGGGAATTTTAGTATGGCCTGAAGGGCTGTGTGTCTGTGAGTGCATTGACTAGTTAGACCAGTACTTCTCAGGCAACATATATTAAAGCTTGTTGATTGATTCCGCAGACTGTCTTTTCAAATAAATAATCAGTCTTTCCTACACATATTAAACTAAAAGACTTTGTAATGTTGATTTAAAATGACCTTCTAAATGGGCAAATCTTTACACGAGGTTTATGTGTTAGTTGAAGGAGTAACAAAACATTACAAAAGATAGAGGATTGTGTGTTCCCCTCCCCCCTCACCTGGTCTTTTCTCTTGGATCCTCCCTGCAGGCTCCTCATTGGCTGGTTTTTCTGTGGGTGTGTCTTTCCTCTCCTGGGTCGAGCTTCGCCAGCCGCGGTGACCAGATGAGATCAGAAGTGCTGGAGAGGGTTCCGCACCTGACAGAAGAATTGTTAAATGGGGAGTTTATTTCATTCATTCACTCTGTGTTCCCCCCCCCCCATTCTCTTTCTTTCTTTCCATCCTTCTTTTTAAAGCTACACTCACAGCAGATTTGGTATCCCGGGGGCAGAAGCCTGATGTTTGCGAGGGAGATCCTTCCTCTGTCTCCATCATCAAACTCCACCATGACGCTACCCTCCTTCTCCTCCTCACCTGGACCTCCTAAAGCACAACACATAGGACGGTGGACATGAGTTGCTGGGAACGCACCGGTGTATGTTCGCGGAGTGAGGCTGTCGGTGCGTCTCGCTCACCTCGATGGACGTATCCGGGGTAAAGACAGCGAGAGCGCTCGCTCCAGTAGGCGCACACTCGGGTCCCTGCAGTCAGGATGGCCTCGCTTTGGGGCCGCACGTCTAACACCTGGGAAAATTGCAAAATTGTATGTATAGCGCGTGTGGAGTTTTTAGTTAAAGCTACCCAGCACTGCACAAATACCAACAAAATGTAATAGATGCAAAAGTAAGCTTTTAGATGGACACTTACAGCTTCCTGTAGTAGCTGCTCCAGCGAGTAGATCCGGGGGCGATTTCCTCGTTCCCCTTCGATGACAACACTGAATCTAACAGAAAAAAAGGAAAGCGAAAAGAATGGAAAATAAAATTCCTCAAGAACCAAACTTTTCTCTTTTCTCTTATTATTTAATTTTTGCTGTTAGATTTTAAGGTTGTCTTTTTCAAAATAGGGTTTTTGTCATGAGTGCTCCGATACTTTTTCCCCTGGCAGCTGTGTTGGCTGTCACCGGTGTGTGTCTTGACTTTGTAGTTGTCTAGACATCTTGTTTGTCAAGATTCACACAGCTGTCATACATTTTACTAGCGCTTAGCTAAGGTTTCAACTCTTTTGTAAATCTCTTCTTGCAATGTGTCTTTTTAGTACTTAAATCCAGGGTTTCCCCCAGGAAATCGTTAAGCCGAGGTGGTTATCCACACAGATTTGGATGCTTCTTGTAGTGGGATCAATAGATGACGGAATAAACAATGGTCATACATTTGTAGTTGCCGTGTGAAAAAGTCACTCTGGTGATTCCCCTGATTTTAGATGAGGTGGTTTGTGGTGAGACAGCTGGGAAGCAGGGCCTTACATGTCAGGCAGGTCCAAGGTTTGGACACAGGCAGCGTACAGCAGCTCATCCTCCTTGGAAATCAGGATCTTCAGGCCGTCCACCAACATCTCTTTACTCAACACACAGTTTGGCAGGGCTGCGGAGGGAGGGCGTGGTAGAAAGATGGATGGATGGAGAAGATAAAGTGTGAGATATACAGTACATCATTTGTGAGTGTGATGAATAATTGCTATGTGAAGTGAAAAAGAAGGGACAAAAAGGCTTAGAGGTGTGTATGCATGTGTGAAATGGCTTTTAAAGCCTTCACCACATGTGTGTGTGTGTGTGTGTAATTATATATGATGTGTCACTGTTTATGCCTACCAGGTATTCGGCAAGGCATGTTGGGAGGGAGATGGATCAACTTTAACTCCTCTTCTTCTTCCTCTTCCTCCTCCTCGCCCTCGGAGAAGCTGCTTTCCTCATCCAACCGAAAGCCGTCGTCGGCTGCAAAGCTCTGCAGGAGCCGGCTCACTGCGCGGCCCTTGGCCTAGACAGGAAACAGGATGTGACATCAGTGGACAGAAAACAGGATATGGTAGCATTCATGCCTTCATTATATGCCGAAATTAATCTAAAGTAAACAGGATCTGCAGGTAAAAGTCAAGTATTTTCCAGTCTGATGTGGTGAATTCATCAGTGAAAAGCAACCACAGGCAGCAACGGCTCTTGTAATGTGAGGCTTTAATGAAGCCGGCAGGATTTTCTTTTTTCACTTGCCACTGTTCACTCAAAGGTCAGAGGTCAGAGTCAGTAATAACTGCAGCTCTTCAACTGGTAGGACTTCAGTGTAGCAAGATGGACGCCTGCTAATATAGAAGCTTGAACCCTAATTTGCTTTCTTACACACACACACACACACACACACACACACACACACTCTCCAGACCAGTTTAGGCTAGTCTGAGACTGATCATGGAAAGTCAGCTCACCCAACAGGTTTCTGCTTGTATTTAAGCTTTCAAAAGAAAATACCATAATATGCAATGCAAGAGAGATGGTGTGTTGTGTGTGTGTGTGTGTGTGTGTGTGTGTGTGTTGTCTCTTGGAGTTTTCCACATCAGGAGACCATATATTTTAGTGACATGAAGTTTCGTCACCAGAGGGCATGGGTGATTATTTCTCTTTTGTGCTGCTAGTGTGTGTGTGTGTGTGTGTGTGTGTGTGTGTGTGTGTGTGTGTGTAGGGTTATGGCCAATGATTATCTTTATACTTCACTGTTTGGTTTGGAGTTATGTGTTTTTGGACATTCCCTCACAATGAGTCAAAGACTACGGCAACCTCGGGCCATCTCTCATTAAAAATGAATGCGGGTGTCTCTGCAACAGCTACCTGCACGAATACAGGCCAGGAGTGTGTTAACACAGCAGACAGGTATGCAAACACACACCTATCACAAGAGCAAATAGTATATTTGATAAAGTGACTGATTTACAGCTGATGCTAAGCATTACCCTGAGTCAAAGTTATTAGTAGGTTAGTTATAAGCAAACTTCCTGGCAGGGTGCGGCTCACTTCAAAAAAAAGGAGTGAACTTGAGGCGAGGACTTTCCTGAAAAATCCTACTTGCTTCTCTTTTTCTCAAGCTTTATTTGCATGCACCAGAAGGCCTAAGGGAGTGGAGGACCTTCTCTGAGTCACCTTTTTTCTTCTCACACTCCCAGTCTATCTGAACTTCACCTAACCCGTCCTGACCACCGTCGGGTTTGTTACACAAAAAACAGCATATCCCTTTTTGCTCATTAACTCATTTCAAGAGTAATTTCTGTGACAGCAGTAAATTATCATAATACTCATTATATAACCTGTCTGTCACACCTCTAAAATTGGCAATTGCATCTCACCTTTCCCTTCTCAGTTCTCTTTTCCCATGCACTTCTGTGTGAATAATCAGGGGGAACAAAAAACCAGCATGCCCACAGCTTATGTCACCCTTAAATGGATTTAGATATTAGATATAAACTCCAAATGTTGTTGATTGTCCTTATAATTGAGCTCCAATTGACAGAATATGTTCTGTGCATGTTTTTATAACCTAAAAGTGCAGTTTCCCCACTGTAACTCAATGCTGTAAAGTTCCCCTGATCATTTACACAGAAGTGCGCAGATGAAGCAGCTGAGGAGAGAAATCCAAGATGCAAAGTTTTGAGGGTGTAAAGGTGACAGAGCAGTGTCATAAATCTCTGCTGTCAGGGAGCAATTTACTCAGTTGAATACTTGTCACTGGCAAAAGTAAAATATTGCTGTGTCACAGTAAGGTTACAAGTCACCACCCAACCACTGGTCCTCACCTTTCCCAGAATGCCCTGCCCCGATGAGCTCTTCCTCACGGCTTCCTTGCTGGCCCTGTTTGCCTCTGTCAGAGCTCCATGGTTCCCCAGGCCATCCCCAAAGCTGCAGCCCACTGACGACGCACCCCAGCTGGGCAGAGACGCTCTGTTGGTCCCCTGGTGGTCCGGATGTCCCCTTTCTGTGTTAGGGAGGCACGACCTTCTGGGCACTCTCCTCTGATCTGCACTGGGCACGCTCCCCGTGCCTGAGGTTGAAGGGGACATCATTAGAAATTAGTACTGGTTGCTAAAATGTCAATATCTATCTAATATTAGATTAAGATATAGTCAACGATATTGTTTAACAGGAGGTAAGGGAAGAAGGTTTTTCTGGTCTTGGAGGCCACATAACACATCTGACACAATTCTCTGATCACATTAGATTGTTCTAGAAGATGAAGTAATGAACAAAGACTTCCTGTAATTTCTTGGCCATCATATCAATCATCACTTATGATTTTTTTTTCTTTCTGGTCCTATTTTAGAATAAAGGTAGTTGGTTGGGTGAAACCTGAACTCAACCTTGTTTTTAGCTGAACCCCCATACATTTCCAAGTTTATCCTTTTAGATTTTTTTTCTTTTCAAAACTAAAAACGGACAAACCCTAAGAAAATCATGTTATATGCTTCACTTCAAAAAGTGAAGCATATAACATGTCAAAAAGTGAAAGTCACAAAGTTACAGGGTGACAGCAGGTCTCACCGGGAGGCCCTAGTGTCTTACTCCTGGCTTTCTGGTTTGCTTGGAGCTTGGAGGACTGCGATGAAAAAGGCACAATCCCGGCAGGGTTTGCAGGAGCTTCTTTAGAGGATGAGCTAATCTTGATGTCACCGGCTCCACCTTCGCTCTCGTAGCTGCCGTCCTCCTCCTCTGCGGAATCACAACATCAATATGATCAGCCAGGGAGCTTCAAGTGATCTAAATGTAAACACTGTATTGACAGCAAGCTTTCGATATTCCTCTAGCATCTATAGTTCAGTTCAGAAGCCTGTGGCTTAATGCACGCAATTACAAAAGTCATATGAGATGATATTTTGCTGTTGATTGATGGTGAATGTTTGATCGAACTTTTCTCTGAGGGTTTTTAGGTGGGATATTTTGTCACATATTAACTCCAAGCTGCACTAACTGCTAACTAAGGCGCAGCTTGTTCCTTAACTGCGGTGACGGGAAGCAAATGTTGACACACACACATGCACATATGCAGCGCACATACAAACTGGGACACACACAGATTGTTATTGGCAGCTGTGTGTGTCGCTGACTGCGGGGGTCGTGTCGGGTGTCGACACATCTTTGACACACTTGTCACTTACATGGCGTTCGCGTCAACACTTTGCCTCGGTCACACACAAACACTGACGCACTCACACAAACATTCAACAACTACGTCTCTTTGCCATCAAGGCCACAAGGTCAGTCGGATTCTGGCGTTTTCCTTAAGTTTTGTTAGTTTTATATCAAACCGTCCTCTCCTGTGAGGCATTTGTTTAAAAGTTACAAAGAGTGTGATTGTTTCTCCTCAACTCAAGCCTCCGAGGAGGGCACTTTCACAAGGTTGGGGAGGTGAGGACGAGAGGGTAAGACCGGGGGTGTGAGATTCTGAACGGGGCCAGAGTAAGCTCACGTTACCGTATGGCATTGAGGGCAGAGGTGGCTGTGTTGCATGCCTGTGGCAAGTCGTTAACGGTTTTAACGGAGTGACAGACGAGCTGTGAAGTGAGAGGAGGGCCCCCTGATGACGGCAGACATCTCACTCTGAGACGCTTCACATGCGCACACACACACAGCAAAAATCTTACAATGTCTGCTCGGTGTTCTTTGAGCCATCAGCCAAATCAACACTGTTTCTGACTCATACTTGTGTGTGACCTGTACTGTAACTCACCGCGCTCTGAGCTCTCGCTGTCACTCCTCTCTTCCCTGACTTCCTGTTTCTCGAAGATCCGGTCGTTCTTGTGGTGTGCTCTGTTCGTGTTGATGCCCATCAGCGCTTTGGGCTTTCGACCCCTCTTCCTCTTCATAGTCTGACCAGCTGCCCAGTCCTGCTGCAGGTCTGATGGCGAAACAGCAGGAGGGAGAGTTTAGTTTTAGGGTGCGACTTAATGGACAACAAGTGTCTATATATATATATATATATATATATATATATATATATATATATATATATATATATATATATATATATATATATGCTCCCTCTGTACCCACCTTTTCTTCCTTGTCTGCAGTGACTCTTGGAGGAGCCTTCCTCACCATGGGTCCCTCTGCAGTGCAGCATGCCTGCCGACGTTGCACCACGCTGGGCCGCAGCCTTCTGCTTCAGCTGGGTCACCCGCCTGGCCAGCCTGGAGCTCAGGGCGCTGGGCCGACCTCTGTGCTTACAGCGAGCTTTCATCTGTAGACGGGGAGCGGAAAAGCTTATTATTGACTCATTTCTTTCAGCTAATTGAAATATCCAGGAAAGGGAAGAAAAAAAACATTGGCAGCAGGAAGTGGTTGTCAGTGTGTGTGGATGAATCAAAAGAGGCCGCAGAGAGAGACCCACCTGTGCAGAGCTGAGGCTGTTGAAGCCGTGATTGGCCATTTTCTTCCTGGCTTTTTCCTCTAGTAAATTCAACCCGGCTCTGGAATCATAAAAACGCAGCAGAGACGCACTTAAATGACTATGTATCATATATAAAAACAGATCACAGAATCAATCTGATCACACATTTCTTCCCTTTCAAGGCTGATTTTCTATGGCTCTCTGCTCTCCTCAATCGGGTTCACTCATTGTCTCACTCTCTCCCCCACTCTTCCTCTCCGTCGCATAACTTTGATGCGGTAAGAGACAGGCTCTGCCGACCGGCGCAATTTGACGGCAAACAGAAATATTCAGCGGCCGTGCGAATTTGAAACTCTGCTGAATCACCACATGAAAGGATAGGAATTATCTGGTGTGAAAGAGAGTGGAGAAGAGACAGAGAGACAGAGGGAGGAGGAGGAGAATGGTTGAGGGGGAAGGGAAAGAGACAGAGAGAGAGAGCGAGAGCGCAAGAGAGAGATGAAGCAGTCTCGGGGGAGTCTGTCCGTTGACCGGAGCTTCAGGGCTCGATCGATAAACACTAACCTCTATTGAACACTACTCCTCCCTTCCTCTCTCTGTCTCTCTTTCTCTCTCTCTCTCTCTCTCTCTCTCTCTCTGTCTGTCATTCCTTCATTGTATACATGCTCTCTCACACCACAGGCAGCCAAGCACACACACTCACTGTTAGCAGCTGGTGTCTGAGGCAGGTGAATCCTATATTCCCACAGAGGGAAGGTTTAGCTCTCAGCATCTCCGCTCCCAGGAGAGGGGAGCAGAGGAGGGGAGGGGAGGGGATCCTTCTAGCTAAAAAATATCTAAAATATCTGAACGATCTATCCATCTATCCATCCAAACCACAATCCCCTCCCCATCGCCCCTTTCCTCACTTTTTACCTTGACCCCTCTAAGCTTTTAAGCCCCAAAGTTCACATCATGTCACATCCTCACCAACGGTGAAGAATGTACATTCTGTTCACTAGAGTATGTGGCCAATGTATGGGTTTTCATGGTTTGGATTATGTACAGTTAAGGGAAATCTTAATACTGCAGCATTCAAAGATATTTTAGACAATAGTGTACTCCCAACTTTGTTGCAACAGAAGAACTTGGCAGGCTTGCACAGGGCCCTGACCCCGACTCCATCCAACACCTTTGGGATGAATTGGAATGCTGTCTGTCAGTCAGGCCTCAAGGCATCAGAATGCTTTAAACGCAGTGCTTTTCGGATCATTGAACAGCAGCTGAAACCACCTCCCCCCACACCTTTCAGAAGCTGGAATTGCAATCTGACAATTTCTGTAACTTTCTAAAACTGACAATATGACAATCACGGCCACTTTGTGCAGTGACTGGCCAGATGAGCAGAGGGGAGGAAGTAACCTTCATGTCTTTGAGTGTGCGCTGTTATCCATATTTGAACGATTATCGTGTCTTGGCCAGGCAGGCTTTTTTTTATTTTTTTATCCAAAGTGTGGCTTTTCAGAACTGCTATAAACACTTTTGCCTTAAGATGTGGTTGGATGACACATTGTGTTTGTTTCGAGCATGCCCTGGCCTTTTCTGTCTGACAGAATGGCCAATCTCAGTAATGCCCCTGTGGCTGAATGGGAACAAACCCCTGCAGGCAGGTTATTGATGAAAAGCATACCAAAAAGGAATGGAGGCTGTTAATAGCAGTATATTAATTTCTGTGGTTGGAAATTATGTGTTTAACAATCACAAGCAAAGATGCTCAGGTGTCCACATACTTTTGGCCATTTAGTGTACATGTGTGTACCAAGAGGGATCTGGAAACGTTACAATGCCTCTCTAGCTCTCACTCTCTCGCTGTTTCATTTCAACCCACAACTCTAGAGAAGATGAAAGCGTAAACAAATGATACATTGCTTGTTAATAACAACAGAAATGCTGCTCAGGCACGTAGCGGCCAGCGCTACCAATTAAACAAGTTGTGTGTGTGTGTGTGTGTGTGTGTGTGTTGTACCAGCATGTATGACTAAAGCCTTTCATTGTCACTTTCATTAGCGCTTTCTAATCATGGTAACCGTGACAAACCCTGAGTTTCTCTAATCATTTTATCAAGGCGAGGGGTGCACATGCTAACAGAGGTGGGGCAGCATGAGAAAACACATTTATCATTATGAGTGTTGAACACTGGCTGTGTGTGTGTGTGTGTGTGTGAGTGTGTGTCTCCAGCAATGCGCGGGAATGTGTGTTAGCATGAAAGTGTGCGTGTCGAAGGTGTTGAATAATGTGTGGTTGTGTGTTGCAGCGGGTGGAGGTGGTGTTGAGTCGTTTATCACTGTAATAACTGTACATCGGGACTTTGTCCGGGTGTATTAATATATGCTCGAGGTTCACAGGGAATCAGGACATAATCAATGCAAGGGATAAATATGATTAAAAGTGATTAATGATGATTAATGAAGGTCTCATCTCCATTACCTTCTCTCATTTAAAATCACACCCAGCTCACAACTCCCATCACATAACACATTGTGGGTGTGCGTGTGTGCGAGGGTGTGTGTGCGCACGTGTGTGTGAGCAGTTCCTTCCAGTGCCCAGCAAATCATCAGCTATAGAGCATTTGAATCAATTCAGCTAAAGAACAACTTCTTGAAAATCAAGCGTGCCTTTCACTAGGAACACAAACAGAAATCAGGATGAATGAGCTGGGCTTGCCAATCACACTGATTATACTGACGCAATATCAGAGGACTGACCTGAGTCTTTTGGAGCTTTCGGCAGCAGCTGGGCCGGGGGTGGACTTGCGCTTGCGGGGGCGGCCGGGCCGCCGGCGGGCAGGGCTACGACATGTCTCCTCTTTCCTTCAGAGAGGAAGACAAAAAGGAGGAGGAGAGGAAGCGAGAGAGAGAGAGAGAGAGAGAGAGAGAGAGAGAGAGAGAAAGAGAGAGAGAGAGAAAAAGAGAGAGAGAGAGAGATCAAATATGCAGTCCAGACAGCAGGAGGAAACTTTTATCGGCTACAGGTCAAACTGCATTAGGTAAGAGCAGGCAGCAAGTCCTGATAAATCAGGAGGATGCAGCATGACAGCAGAAATGTGAATGTTGGAATGCACGGCTCAATATAGACAAAAAGTGTGTGTGTGTGTGTGTGTGTGTGTGTGTGTGTGTTGTCTCTGCTCACTGGTGGTCGTGTTTCCTCTGTAGCTTGGCCAGTTCTCTCTGTTTCTCTTTGTAGCGGCGCTGTAGCTCAGCCAGCTGGACACGCATGGCCAGCTCCTCCCCTCCCATCGTCTCCATGGAGCCCTTCACTGGGCACACCTGACACACACACACACACAGACACACACACACACACACACAGTAGGGGAATTTCAATGCTGAACACAAACTGAGTTCAACAGTCATTGGATATGTGAAGTATAGCCAGCTTGTGTTTGGACAGCTTGATGTTTGGATGGATTTTTCTGTAACTAGAAGTTTGGTCACTTTGGTTTAGATTTGTGGACCATTTTTGCTCAAAAGAATTAATGAAATACATTTTTTTTTTTAAATTAACACCAAATGTATTAAATATAGATTTACTGTAGCCAGCTTTATTTCTGGGACTTTTTCAAGAAAATTGTGATCCACCCCACATCAGTCTCACATCAATTTCACTAATTATGGAACTGGTAAAACATTTCTGGCTAATTGAAATAACATTTTGTGGACAAAACTGACAAAACTGCAAGATTTAACCATAGAAAAATATAAATCTTATTTCACTTCAAAAGCACAAAATATGCATTCAGTAAAGCCTCACCGGCTCGTGGCGAGGCGTCCAGCTGCACTTCCTGCGCAGGTTGAGCCTCTTCCTGATTTGACACTGCTGGTCCGCCCCCACACCCACAACCCCTCCCCCCATCTCCAGGGCACGGGCGGCCGCCAGCGTGGCCAGACTGTGCAGGTCAAAGGTCAGCATGTCCTCACCTGCACAGAGACGGATTGTTTCGGTTTAGATTGGTATATCACATAGCGGCTGACACAGCGTTATAAAACAGGCTGTGCGCTGAATGGATTTATTTCTAGGAACGATGAAACACGTGCCTTGAAAAGTGGTGATATTTATGATATTAGCTGTGTAGTTTATTTGATGTATACTGGTGTTCCTGCTTAATCATTCACACACACACACACACACACACACACACGAGGGGGAGTGGGAGAGAACGATCTCTACATCTGTCACTGTCATTAACTCTGTCATTGTCACAGCACCAGCAGATGAAACAGAATATTCATGAGACAGTCCACACACACACCTATGCACAGAAAACACACTCATTCTGAACACACATGAGCACCTACAACATTTTCGCTGAGCTGCGCAGACATGGGCAAACTGCATGAGTGTGTGAGGGAGAATTGGAGAGAAGGAGAACGACGGCAGGAGAGAGGAGGAGGAGAAGTGCAACGCAGTGAGAGGAAGGGAGGGAGGGGATCCGGAGTAAAGTGGAGGAGAAGCAATAAGAGGCAAAGTGTTTATTGAGCTATCTATTTATTCTCCAACACCTCCTCATTATGGACATGGACAGAATCCAATTTCCCCTTTTGAGGAGAGGAGAGGAGAGGAGAGGATCACAGAGGATCACTGTCAGTTTGTGCACTGGAGCTGCAAGGCCTATTCACTGACATCTGACGTTATTAAAAACCTGTGTGTGAGTGGGAGTGGGAGATGGAGAGAGAAATGCGGTAAACAGAGGAGAAAGTAGAGGGGCAAGAGGGAAGGATGGAGTCTTCATCTGTGAAGCGAGATTTTCTTTTCAAAATGAGAGCACGAACAAAGGAACAAACGCATGTGAGAACGACAGGTAACTCCTCAGAGAGAGAGAGAGAGAGAGAGAGAGAGAGAGAGAGAGAAAAGAGCTGAGAGACGGGGCTTTGTCCTGTCCTGGCTTGCAGAGGTCAATGCCATCTCATCTGTCAGACCTCTGAGCCAATGGCACGCTCCGATTACCCTGACAGGATGACATCACCGCTGACATCACCACGCCTTGTTTAGTATCCTGGAGGATGGCCACAATCAATAGATACCTTCCGCCCACAGTATACCACACACACACACACACACACACACACACACACACACACACACACACTATGTCCCTAAAGAGAGTGAAGGGTGTAATAAGAGGCGGCACAGAGGATTTCAGGGGGTAAAACAAAAACAGTGGAGGAAAATTAAAAACCATTACAGTTGATATGGGCCTAGTTGTCATTAGAGGCCATTAAGGAAGTTTATTGAGCTGAAATTTCAATATAAAAGGAAATGTGAAGGAATAAAAGAGACTATGACACAAACAGCTCCTCTGTCTATGTGTAAATAGAAGCAATGTTGCTAATTTACACTGGAGGGGAGAGTATCTCTTGATTCCTTAATCTGTAATTGCGATCTCCAGCGAATGGCTGAGATATCCTTCCGCGTCAAGGAGCGGCATAAATGCATCAGTCTGGGATCAGTTTCATCTCCCAAACACATTCAGGATGACAAAAAACGCCACGAGCGGTATTAATAACATTCCATGCAGCGAGGACGGAGCAGGTTTTAAATAAATGTTTTGCAATTTGGGGAACGTTTTCCACGCCACGACAGGACTTATTGATTTCACACCTATTACACATGCCAAGCACGTGCACTTACATGTAAACAAATGCACACTCACACACTCTGAATCTCGCGCATGCACATGCACAGACGGCTGCAGAGCGACTTATGATTTTTACACTTATTAATTCTGTCGACAAGGCTCGCAGAGGCAGGATTTACACACAAGATTACATTGGTTTAATAAAAAAGAAAAGAAAAAGAAGAAGCAGGTGGGGGGGGGGGAGGAGAGGAGGGAGGAGAGGACGGGGGAGGGGGGCTGCCGCCCTGGTGGAGAGACACATAGAGCAGGGATTCATCTGGGATTACTTAACAGCTTACACACACACACACACACACACACACACACACACACACACCGGCGTGCACATACACTCACAAATACAGGCAAACATACACACCCAGATGCTGGCATAAATAAAAACACTTTCTCTCAGAGGGATGAGAGGAAAATAGGAGCGCTTACAGGAGAAGTGTTTTAAAGGAAAGGGTCTAATTAGCAAAGCAAGACGCCAGAGCCTTAGGGACACACTGGGCTGAGCGCGTTTGTGTGTGTGTGTCCTGGCTTGTGTCTAAAGCATGGCTTGTTTGTCCATATCTGTGTCGCCACACACACACACACACCCCAGAGGGAAGAATATGGTCTATGGGCAGGAACACAGAATCTGAGTTGTGAAAGAAAGCAGGACAGTTAGTGGGAAGTGTGTGTGTGTGTGTGTGTGTGTGTGTGTGTGTGTGTGTGTGTGTGTGTGTGTGTGTGTGTGTGCAGGCAAGAAAGAAGTAGGGTACATTTTTTTTCTTTCCTTTTTTTTTTAGCATTTTGGTCCTTTTTACTGCAAAAAGATAATGTAAATTGTACACAGGGTGTATTAAAATGATACACCGAATTATTGGGGGCATTCCTACATTTTTGGTTTTTATTTCACAGGCATTTCATAAACTTTTAAAGGTTTTGAAAGAGGCAAATAATGTAAGATATGTAAATGAGGTTTAAAAAGGCCACAAAAACAAAGCAATGGATTTTTAAATGAACTCACCCTCAGAGTCTTTCTCTTTGCTCTCCCTGCTTCTCTGCTGGATCTCCAACTCGGCAAGTTCTCCCAGTATCTCCATACCGTGGTGTGGTGGAGGGCTTGGGGCCTGGACAGCAGGTACTGGTGGGTACAAGGCATCTCTGGTGGCGCACAGAGCCGCGGCGATCAGGAGCTCCAGGCTCCACATGTAGGCCCCTTGAAGCTGGGCTGCTGTGCTTGCCGCGGGAGGGAGGACGGGGTCAGAGGACGGGGAAGGAGGAGGAGAGTTACACTTTAGTTCCACAGAGTCCTCCCCTGGACTCATCCCACTCCCTTTCTCTTCCTTCTCATCCTCAACCACCTCTACATTCTCTCCATCTTTGTCCCCATCATCCTCTACCTCCTCCTTCTCCTCCTCTACAAACACAGAGTAAGTACATTCTGTTGGTTCAGGCCTCATTTTCTCTCCCTCATCCTCCTCCATGTCCTCATTTCCACGTTCCTTATCATCCTCCTGCTCTTTGGATAGTTGGGGCTCCTCCAGGTCAGCCTTCTGGCCCGGGCAACCCAGAGAGAGCTCTACTTTTAGGGCTTTGCCTGTGGCTGTGGCTGGGCAGGCTGGATCTGGGACGGGAGCTGGGGAAGGCCATGGCGGCAATCCAGAAATCGTGCTCTCGGGTTCAGTGCATTCTTTGGCTTCCACCCTCCTTTCTTCCTCCTCCTCCTCTGCAACTCCACTCTGGGATTCCACCACTTCACAGTCTCTCCCATCCTCTGCTTCCTTTCTCTCCTCTTCTTTGGTGATGCGACATGGATGTGGGAGGGACTTAGAGTCTGGCTGTGCTGGCTCTGCCTCAACTGTGGCTTGTTCAGCCAATCGAGCTTCAGGGGGCGAGGGCCCGGCCTTGTAACCCATAGTGATCGGAGGGTAGGTGTAAACAGGTGGTAGGTCTGGAAGAAAGTTAAAACAAAAGCAAAGGTGAAATAGGTCTTTGACATAAAATGGTTTTCTCAATCTGACAAACTGTACATAACATTTACAAGCATCTACAAAAAAACCTTCAGTCAGGCCCTTTCCCCTAAATTCATTGCCATTCTTTGCAGACAGGATGAAGCACGTGATTACAGTTGGAATAATACACTGACAGCAGGGTGCAGACAACACAGGGAGTGTGTGTGCTCATATGTGTATATGTACAGTAGTGTATATTATATGTACTGTATGTGTATGTAGGAGTGTGTGTGTGAGTGAGTGAGTGTATAGATCTTGATATTGATGACACCCTGCCGTTTTCAGCACTGGCCCTGTCACCCCCGCGCTCTTATTATTGATGGTATCCCTCCGCCTCCTGACAACACAGCCAGATGAATGCGTACCCTTCCGCCTGTACTTCTCAAGGACCCCTGAAGGATAAGGAGGGCCTGTCTGTGAAGATTTCACTGACCTTCCTTTTGTGACACACATGCGAGCTCAGACACACACATGTGCATGCTGGCAGGTCACACATACACACTGAGTGCCCATATGCTTTCTCTGACCTTAATGGCTGACCTGCCCGCTGTCCCTCTTTAGCTTTCACAGAAAGAAAAAAAACGCACGCACACGCACACACACACACACAACGAGCAAGGGATCAGCCATGCTTCAAACAATTTCTGCAAAATCAAAAGAATACCATGCTTCAAAGACCGGTGCTACATCTCTGCAGCAGCACTCTTCGTCTCTCTCTCTCTCCCTTTTTTTTTTTGTCTCACATTACTCTCTCTATCTCTGTGTCGTTGCCTTGTCTCTCTGTTCGCTGTCTTTATTTTTGTTATCTGACTGTTCGACTAAAGTTCTTCTTTAAATTCAGACATTGCATTCGTTCATCCTACAGACTTCTCCACACTCACCTGGCTCTAGGGATTGTGGGTAATCCTGAGGTGGCTGTCCTTCTCCTCTGTCACTGCCCCTCTCCAGCCCCTTAGAGAGGTGTGAGGGAGCAGGACTGAGTGCCGGGGAGCGCGGTGCCGCCGCAGCCGGGCTCGGTGCAGGGGTCAGAGGGTTTGGCGGGTGAGGTCGCCTGGACGGGGAGTGGTAGCAGGGGGATCGACGGCTGCTGGGACATATTCCCGGAGACGGCGTGGGCGTCTTGGGTGGAGGAGGGGTGTGGGAAAAGGGTTTGGCCACATTAGAGGAGTTGTTGGACGAAGAGGAGGGAGTTCTGGATGCGGAAGATTCGTGAGGAGAGTCCTCTATAGTGATAGCATGCTCCTCGTGTTTTCTCTGTGGAAGAGGATAACAATCAAAACTCAAAATGTTAGCATGAATACATATTTCATATTAATTAAAACATTTCAACCATAGCAATTTAACCCACTTATTTTATCTAAAATGATCTCAAAATGTCATATTTCTTGATGTTAGAATATGCAGCCGTTTTCTTAAAATAAATAGGACAAGGGGTAGTTTAACACAATAAATACATAAACAGAAATACCCAAAAAAAATCTTCTGATAGAAAAGCCTTGAAAAAAGAAGTCACAGTGTCAGCCACGCTGTTTGATTGCCAAATTATCTGGCAATGTGAGAGTGCAAAAGCACCACACCAACTTTATCAAACCTTTTGCCAAAAAAACAGAAGTCATTGGCTTAAATAATCATTGCTCAGTGTGACTTTGCATATGCTTTTCTTTTAGTGTTGAGAAATCTATGCTGGGAGATCAAACAATCTATTGTTAATACCAAACAAATGATAAGCAGAGCTGTATCTTAGTCCGGACTTCTCAAATGAGGAAGATGAACATTGGCTTGAGTAAAAACATTTCCACACTTCCTTATTCCCATTTGGCAAATGTTTCACAATATGTTAACAGGATTTCACAGGTTTAGACTCAAATGTTACCTCTCTCTAAATGTGTGTGGGTTGTGTTAGTATTAGTACCTGTCCTAAGGAGTGGCGCTGCATGTGCTCCATGGCTCGCTGCTGCTGCTGCTGCTGGTGGTGCTGATGCTGCAAGGCGTACAGCTCCTGTTGCTGTAGGAATGAGGAGCGGGAGTAGACAGGGTGATGCTGCAGGTGAGAAGGAGGGCCTCTGCCTCCGTACACAGGGGGCCACAGACCTGACTGCTCCAGAACGTCTGGAGTAGGAAACGAAAAAGATTGTTTGTTTTGATTTGAATTATAGAAAATTGGTACAAAATAAGAAGAAAGTAAGACATTCCTGTTGGCAAACTACAACCATTAAACCTTTGAATAAATAACCAGCAAAATGGTCGAGACAGAAATATTTTCACGGCGGCAGCTACGCAGAAAAGTCAAAAAGAGAAAATGCGTCAACGGACTCTTGAACTGCTCTTTTGAAAATGTGGGATTGCAGAGGAGCTCGGCCACCTTAACTAAAGATGTAATGACTGTGACCTGTATGAGCTGAATGTTGGCCTTAGACACAATCAATGAATGCATGCTTCACCTTCTCCATTCACCTACTGTTTATAATGATGGTGTTTCTCTATTCAGGGAAACACTTTTTTTTCAAAGCTACACCCTGGGCGCGCGAGCACGTGCGCGCGCGCGCACACACACACACACACACACACACACACACACACACACACACACACACACACACCCCTCCTTGGCTGCCTTGTCGCTGGGAACCTTTGTTCTGTGAGATTAGCCTGAGTGGGCTAATGTTTCCCAGGGGAAGGGTTCAGTGGATGCACTTCCCCTCTCTGCAGGAACTCCCACGGAGCGAGGCAAAGGAGGCGGGAGATAATTAAATTTCACAGCCTGTTTGCAAAGCAGCGTTGACGCACACACACACACACACACACACACGCACACTTTTTTTCTCTCTCTAGCAATGGCTGAGATGCACAACCCTTAACACTGAGCAATGTCTCATGTTATTCCAGACATGAGCACAACTAACTTTGGATGTCCACATACACACAAAGTGCAGTGCTCCACCACAAAAGAGATGAACGCCAGTTAAAATGGTTTGCATAATGCCAGGCACATGCAGGAGTGGGGCAACGGAATAGCTGCTCCCATTAACGAAGCTATAAAACATGGTCCCACTGACAGAGGGACTTAGTTGAGCATTATATTATGATTACCCAATGATACTAAAACTCTGGGAGAGAAATGGCAGTGGCTCTGATGGTACAAATGGAAAGGAGGAGGGAAGTAGGGGGCTGTAAGTACTGGTAGATAGCACTGTATATAGGCTCTGCTGGGTGTGTGTGTATGTGTGTGTGTGTGTGTGTGTGTGTGTGTGTGTGTGTGTGTGTGTTCATGTGCATGTGCATGCGTGCGTGTGTGCTGTTGTAAAAGGAGGCTTAGCATACCAAGGTGATGATGAGGCCCAGGTTCTGAAGGAAGAACAACCAGCGGGGAGTTGGGGTCTTGGGTGAGCGATCCCAAGACTGGCTGCAGAGGGCTGGGCAGACCTGGTGGAAAGCCAGGGCTCATTCCCACGTGGCTCAGACCTGGAACGACACACACTACACAGTCAAATGAGGGCAACATTTAAATACTTATTTTACTACTCCAAAAAGAGTGGCGTGCTTTAAGGGATAACCTTGGGACACTCTCAACCAGGGCTGGGTATTGTTCCAAAAATGTAGATACCGGTACCGATATCAATATCAATACCTTGACTTATGTTTCAAGCTCCTATGAGCCCAATCTCTGTGCGTAACGTAGAGTTTTTCCTGAATGCCTCTATGGCGTGTAACATTAGACAGCCAATCACTAGCATTCTTCTTGGTAGAAGCATGCTGCATGCTTATTGGCTCGATACTGTTCATGAGATTAACTCGTTAGGTATTGAAATTGGGTATTGTATGACGAGGAAATGTTTCGATACTCGATACTTTAGAGGCAGAATTTGGTCGGTGCCTAAAAAGTATCGAATTCGGTACCCAGCCCTACTCTCAACAAACAGTGTTGATAAAATGCCTCCTGAGAATGAAAGTACTCCTGCTCCTCTATGCGTGAGTGTCTGAAGTTTGCTTTTTTTCTACATTTGATTTACCGTGTCACCACGGTTGAATAAAAGAAAGACAAAAAACATATCCATCTTCAAATGGAGAGCATTTATGGTAAAGACCATGTTCTATGCATTAAGTTAAAACCACACTGGCCGTAAAAACGTCACGCGCTGCTCCTCTGCTCTACTCACTGTATGAATGCCCCATCCAGAGGGAGGGACTTCCTGTCCTTTGCATCCAGTGGTGGTGAGCGGGGTGAGCATGTGCGGCGGGGTCCGCCCCTAACCTACTGGCCCCGCCGGGAACCAAGAGGTGAGAGGTCAGGTCACCGTGGCAACTACTGGAAGGGTGGATCCTGGCGAACTCCACACGATCCTTGTTTTCCCTGTCATGGCAGTATGTGGGATGAACTTTGTCATTATGTTGATTATCCCTGTTATTGTCACCACCATCATCATCATCACCATCATTATGATCATTATCTTCATCCTTGTCATCTTCATTACCACTACTACCATTATAATCATCAAGAAAAAGAAATGTGACGGCAACAGGAACAGCCATCATCTTGTGCCCGGTCTATGGGTTCTCATTATATGTTTTCTTCCCTCAATATGACTACATAATAAGAGCCTGATACTTCAGAGACATCAGTATTAGTCCCTGTAACATTAATGCACCCCATCTCATCTTAGAGAGAAAGAGAGAGAGGGCAAGAGAGAGAGAGAGGGTGAGGGGGTACAGAAATACCACATCAAAGGGTAAGAAGAGTAAATGGAGTGAGGGGATGTGAAAAAAGAGAACCAGAGCCTCAGATTGGGAGAGAGAAGCCAAGAGAATAAAAGAACTGCAGCTTACCATATGAGAGAAAAAAATGAATAGATGCTGCAGTGTGCATGTATGTGTGTGTGTCTATGAGTGTGATCGTATGTGTTGGTGTTTGTGAGTTTAAGTGTACCTGATGATCATTTCTCTGTCTCTGTCCAGGTGATGAAGGCCGATCTGCTCTTCGGACATCCTCTTCCTCTCCTCTGCCTCCCGACCAAGAGGATACGCAGGGCGTGACACCCCTGCATTGTAAATACAATCAAAGTAACATGCTTACAGCAACTGTCATCAAAAATACACTGACAATGTTTCAAACATGCGTCCGTCTGAAAACACAAAGCGCTGAGGACATTCAAAAGGAAAAGTTTACCCGCAAATACCTGTACAAATAATGTCATATTGTTATACTCATTGCATTTCTATGTCTCACATATTTCTATAACAAAAAGTGATGTTTTATAATTCCTCAGGAGGAGCTTGACAACCACTTTCCATGCAGAAATCAGAAATCATTTTCCCATAATGCAGCCTACAGCAAAGAAATAGCATTAATTGACGTTCAGCGCAAGGAGCATTAATGATGTCTGACCTTTCATGCTGGGCAGCACCCTGCCCTGTCTGCTGTGTCCAGGGGGGTTGTCTGGGGAACGATGGGGAGGCCTGGCTACCGCAACCGCAATACCCACCGGGGGCTGTCGCACCTCCCCCTCACCTGCCTCCCCTGCCTCCTTCCCACCTCTGTCTCCCCTCTCTCCCTCGTTAGTGGAGACTCGCCGAGGGGGGAGCGATTGTTTGGGAGGGTCTTGCAGGGAGGCGTTGCTTTTAGCTCCACCTCTGTCCCCCTTCTCTGATCTCTCTCCACCCTGCTTGAGGCAGCCCAGACCTCCAAAGGGTCCCCGCTGTGGCAGCAGCAAAGGCTGCTGGGAGCTGTAGTTCATTAGGTTCTTCATGGCACTGCCCTCCCCCTCAGTGTTGTGCGATGAGGAGCGGGATAAAGATGGAGGCGGTTGAGAATGGGGCTGGTTGTGGTCACTGTTTGGAGCTCTGGTGCTGAGACCTCTAACTTCATTGTTACCAACTGATACATGATGGGAGCCTTTTCTTTGATCGTCTTGGTAGCCTCCTCGAGTCCCCCAGGAAGGTGCTGTATGACCGCCGTCTCTTCCCCTCTCCTCTGTACTCGTTCCGTGGCTGCTGTGCTGCTGGTGCCGTATCCTTGCAACCTTTTGTCCCTCCCTCTGAGATGTTGCCCCTGGCCCCACCCTCCCATCAGAATGAGGACATGAGTGGGAACAGTCCCTGAAGGGAGGAGTGCTGGTGTCTGGGCCATTCTTGGATGTGCCCTGTCCAGCACCAGGGTGTGTCCCCTGGGCCTCTAGTGGGAGTGAGGGCCGGTAAACATCGTCCACAACCTCTACATCTCTGAAGGATGAAGATCTGTCCAGGCTGCAGGACCGCAGCTCAGACTGAGAGCTCACGTTGGAGCTGGCTTTGTGGAAGTGCTGTGTCTGGTGGCTCCAGTCAGGAGGTTTGTCGGCTTTGCCATATCCCAGCTGCTGCTGGTGTGGTTGGGATTTGTCCTTCTTTTGGCAACTACTAAGTCTGCTTGGGTGATGAGACGGACTTTCATAAGGTCCTTCTCCACTCTTGTCATCTCCCCTTCTCCCACCTCCTCCTGCTCCACGACAGTCTGTGGCTGCCAGGTCTCCCAGTGGCCCAACTGAAGGCACGTAAGTTGGGCCACTTACTTTCGCCTCCCTGCCAGACCCTCCAGGGGTGGATGCTGGATCTTTGGAGGGTGTCAGTGTAAAAGGGGATGGGGGACAGTAGAACTCGGGATGAGGATGGTGATGTGCATGGTGTAGCCACCCTCCTGCCACTGTGGAGCCCATGTGCAAAGCATGAGGAGGAGGGGGCGGAGGGGGAGGCATGGAGTAAGAGGCGTTTGGAGGTGCTAGGATGGCTGTCGCTGCAGCTGCACCTCTTCTCATACATTCATTGGAAGAAGCTGAGGATTCGCTGATCCTCATCTCCCCATTTACGGCTCCATCCTTGGAGCACAGCCTGCCTCCTTTAGATGGAGGTCTACCCACCCCACCGCCACTGCAGCTGTTCAGTGCTCCCCCCTTTCCTCCAGAGCCTGTCTCTGCTATCGAACCACTGGATAGTTTACAGGCACTCATATGTTTGGTCTCCTGACTGCCCGAGTCACTGTCTCTGTACTCTTTGTGTCGCTCCAGAGGGTGTCTGTGGTCCTCCTCTCTGCCCTGTGGTGTGAGGTGAGGAAGGAGGGCATGATGAGGGTGGGGGTAAGCTTGGTGGTGGTGGTGGCCGGACGGAGTGGTGGCAGGGTTCGTCTGATGATGATGATGGTGATGATGAAGCGGTTTGTCTTTGCTCTCCTGGTTCCGCTCCTTGCTGCTTGATCGCTCCTTCACCTTTGACACTGATGAAACTCCTTTCTCGCCCACATCCTTGGTGCTCTTCCCCCCCCCCCCCCATTGTCCGTCTCTCTGCTGCAAGAGCCTAGAGGGTGGCCTGGGGCCGTCCTGGACAGTGGAGGAAGGCTGTGACTGGTGGAGAGCAGAGGGGGCTGGGCAGGAAGTCCTCTCAGGTAGAAGTGATCTGTGGGAGAGTAGAGAAGAATTAAAAATCGCTGAAGTTGAAGGTTTCTAGAAATTTAGAGAGAAATGTTAGCCGCAAAGTGGCTGTTAAAACATTGCTTTTTATAATTTACAATCATTTATAATAAAAATGTATACTCTGTATTGATCCCCAATGGGGAAATTACAATGTACACTCTGTTGTTATTACACACTACACACAGGCCTGAAATACACACACACATGCTCAGGTCCTTTACATGCACTAATGGAGGGATGTCAGAGTGAGTGGGCTGCGACTGCTGAACAGGCGCCTTGAGCGGTTGGGGGGGGGGGGTTCGGTGCCTTGCTCAAGAGCACATTGGCAGTGCCCAAGGAGGTGAACTGGTATCTCTCCAGCTACCAGTCCACATCTGTACTTTGGTCCGTACGGCTACTTGAACCAGCGACCCTCCAGTTCCCAACTCCCTACGGACTGAGCTACTGCCACCCTATTTTATACAGTTTTATTATAATTACTTACTTATTAAAATGTTTTTTGTTGATATGTGGAGAAAAGGGAATGAGAAGTTGAAAAACTAAACCCTGAGTTACCAGCTGTTGTTACTCCCGTAGTGGGTGCTGATTAAGCAGTTTGGGGAAGTATGAAGCTATTTTCTCACTCTGTCACATTCACACACCAACACCTACCTTTTTGAGTTTCATAGAAGCGGTGCTGTCCATAGAGACCGTTGCTATGGTGATCCAGGGGACTCATGGGGAGAAAAGGAGAAGCAAGACTTCCTGAATAGCTGGGGTACCCTGTCAGAGGGAGGGAGAGGGAGAAAGAATTGATGTCTCTCCGCAGCGTTGACATTCAGCAGCCCTCTAAACAAACAGTTTATCTCTACAATCCATCATGAAATGGGGCCATTTTGGAAAAAACAGAAAAAATATGGCCAGTTGGTGCTACTTTCACCATAAATGCACTTTTGCACAAACACGCCACATGAGTTGACATTATTTACAGTGGACAAAGTGGTGACAAAAACCACAGCAGACAGCTACTGCCAAGTGTTTGCAGCATTTAACTGGATGGAATTTGCTCTTCTACAAAACACATTTTTCCCAAACCCAAGACAAATAGTATGAAGCGTCGCCACACACACACACACACACACACACACACACACACGGAGGGGGGGAATGGTCGTTCCACTCTGTTCATGACGTTGAACTGTATCGTACGATAAAAGAGGTCTTGGTAGTTTGTGTTGGTGGGGGCGGATGGGTGAGGGATGGTGTGTATGTGTGTGGGGTTGTCGTGGTGGTTGAGGAGGGGTTATATGGGGGGGACAGCAAAATCACCACAGGCCCACGCACCAACACGAGTACACAAACACATAGACACCACACAGGAGGCAAACAAGTCCACATAATGGGGCCAAAAGGCTTGAAGTGTGTGTGTGTGTGTGTGTGTGTGTGTGTGTGTGTGTGTGTGTGTGTGTGTGTGTGTGTGTGTGTGTGTGTGTGTGTGTGTGTGATCTCCAGCAGCTGGTTTCATGCCCCACAGAGTGTCCTTGCCGGCCCGTTAATTGGCAGCCGTTAAAAGTTTAACGGTGGTGGCCAAAGTAAACAGCACTCCATAAAAACTCATCCTACGCATTCCACAGTCGCACTGCAAAACCACCAACACCCCCTCGCTGCTCTCAGCATGTGTGTGTGGGACTCAGTGTGTCTGCGTGTACATGCTGCAATGTAAATGCATGACTGTGTACACTCTACCGTGTGTGTGTGTGTGTGTGTGTGTGTGTGTGTATGTGTATGTGCGTGATTACTCTGACTGGTTAACAACCAGTGAATCTAAATGGCAACAATTAGCCAAAAGACTCTATCAGCAATCTAAAGCCAATCCCCCGGGTAATGATGAGTGATAAAACTCAGGAGGGAGGGAGTGAGGGAGGGGAGATGAAAAAGAAGAGAGGAACAAAGACGGCAGAGGGACACGCTGGGAAAAAAGGAGGGGGGAGAAAGAAAGGAAAGGAGGGAACGAAGGGTAGAAGGTATAGACGAGGTTAGCGATTGAACGAAGACAGTAAAAGTAAAAGAGACACCAGAAGAACAGGGGTGTCAATATGAAAAGCCCCCAATCTGGTGCTGCTGTGAAGCGTATGGAGAAGGGAGTGTGTGTTTGTGTGTGTGTGTTGTGGAGGTTGTGTGTGTGAGGGGGGGATGGAAGATGAAGGAGGAAGTGAAAGGGAAGTGGAGAGCTTTGAGATGGCTGAGATGAGAGGAAAGAGGAAAGGGAGGTAAGGAGAGGAGCGAGAGCACATGAGAGAGGGGACAAAAGCGAAGGACAGGTGTGGAAGAGGGAGAGCGAGCGAGAGGATAGGTGTGTGTATGTGAGAGAGAGAGAGAGAGAGAGAGAGAGAGAGAGAGAGAGAGAGAAACTATTTGTGTGTGTGTGTGTGTGTGTGTGTGTGTGTGTGTGTGTGTGTGTGGTGTGTCCAGGTTTCTTCTCACTGTGCTGGCTACGCTCCACTCTCTGGACCGTGGCCAGCTGGCAGACCGCCCACCGGAGCTCCCTGGCTTGAATTCTTAAAAACAATCATTTGTAGTGTTCGTGCGGGTGTTCGTGCATGAGAGTGTGTGTGTGTTCAGACATCAAAGCCGAGCCACACAGACACAAAATCTGTCTGATAGGTGCACACATTCACTCTCCTCTCATACACACACACACACATTCTTGCTATCCTTTCACCGCCGCTGTTCTCTCTCGCGCGTTCACGTTGAAGTCCTGCCTCTGGTTCTTTCTATGAATCTGATTTGAGACAGTCAGTCCGGGCGACATTAGCGCTCATTTTCGTAGCTTAACTGTTTTTATTTATCGCTTGATGAGCTGCAAATGAGGCAGTTGTACAAACATAACTCTTGTCTTTCTATCTCTCTATCTTATGTGCCTAAATCCCAGCAGTAGAGAAGTGTCCTGTCTACGAGTGAGCGGCAGCGTGTGCGACTTATTTATCCACATTAAATTCTGGTGTGTACACTTCTTCAGCAACAGGATGTGACAAATTAAAACTTATAGGAGGGAAATAAAAACTCAAACAGCAGCATCCTCCTGGAAAAGCCAAACTTACCATCTTTTGCTTCTCTTGCTCCTCTGATACAAAGCAATAAAAAAGTTGAAGAAATGACCTTGAAAACAGTGACATTTTCTTGATTAAACCAAAACGTTGCATCTATAAACTGTGGCAGGTAGAATATACATTTGATGCTGTAAAATAAGTCAGAAGAGTCCTTTTTCACAGCGGACATTTTGACATTTCATAGCAAGAAGATTACCTGAACTAATAACAATGGCTCCATTTTAGAGTCCAAGTAAGTCATTCCAGTAAATCAGCATGCACAATGGCTCACCTGAATGGAATGCAGTCGTAATTAATGTTATTGATTACACCTGCGCTTTCCCTGCTATGACATGTCAAAGTGCAGTGGAAGCGGCCTGTTAGTGCAGCGGTCAGAGTAGAACTGTTTTAAAAAGCTCTACTTTGTATGCTATCATAGAAAACAAGTACATGTTTGTGCCAAAAGCTGAATGGTTTCCATTTCATTCTTTGGCAACAATGCTTGGAGATATCAATTAGTTGCCCAGGGTTTCCCATCACTCATCGTTTACTCGCTCACATTTTGTGGGAAAACTGGCGAAACGTGAAGTTCTGATTCGGACCGTTTTTCACTGTTAGTTGAGAAATGCAGCCTGTGGCGGAAGCTGTCTGTCTTTCTTTTTTTGGAGGTTATCTGTTTAGACCCATCTCGCTGTCAAAAGAGAAATGTTCTTACACACCACACACACACACACACACACACACACACACACACACACACACACACACCGGAAAAGGACAGATAACTAAGTCAAGCTCACTCTTAGACCACAAACGGTTAACAGTCGAAAGAGGACATAATGCATGTGGATGCGCACATTTTTGTGTGTGTGTGTGTGTGTGTGTGTGTGTGTGTGTGTGTGTGTGTCTGATCAGGAAGGGGGCCGTTGGAGGTCGGTTAGCCCAGAAGGGGCCCTTAGGGTGGGGCTGCGGTCGGAGGGGGAGGGTGCTGTGAAGAAGGAGAGGATGGTGGAAATGGGGGTAAGTTTCAATGTGTGTGTGTGTGTGTGTGTGTGTGTGTGTGTGTGTGTGTGTGTGTGTGTGAGAGAGTGAGAGGGGGGGCGTAGGAGCTCATGAAACTTAAAACTCACCCCTAAAAGAGAGCAGAGGGCTGAGAGATGAGTGAAAGGAGGGGAGTGAATGCAAGGAGCCTCGTGTGTATTGTGAATTACTGCCGATTATGATGTTGTTTCTATACTGCATGACGGTGTGTGTGTTGGTGTGTTTGTTTGTGTGTTTAGGTAGCAAGAGGAAGAGGAAGGCTTCGGTCGTGCACCATTTTTGAAAGCGTCGCGGTGTTCGAGCTCTGAACTAGAAAAACGCCACAAACACAAAACCACATGCTTGCTGACATACAGAGCCAGAAGAGAGAGTGTGTGTGTGTGTGTGTGTGTGTGTGTGTGTGTGTGTGTTTCTATAAGTAGCCTCAGATGAGGCGTCACTGCTGCACGTGTTTGGCCTCAGCTCATTGTTGGTTAAACCACTTAATGGCTCCATCTCGATCTAATCCCATACCAAGACCCTGGATTAACCAGAGACCCAAGCACTCTAGGCTGCGTCTGTGTGTGTGTCCGTGTGTGTGTGTGTGTGTCCGTGTGTGTGTGTGTCTTACCTTCGTGTGAATGGGGGAACCAGATAGGGGAAGCGCTCGAATGGGGTCCAGGCCTGTAGGAGGGGGACGAGGGGGAGGCAGCGGGTCCCGAGGGGTGAGGAGGGTGGGAGGGCGGCGACCCCATACTGCTGGCCAGGAAGGAACCCATGAAGGAAGCACCTGAGAGACAGAGGCTGGAGGTTAGAGAGGTGCTCGCAGATAAAAGTTGACTCTTGCAAGAGACTGAGTGGGAGGGGAGGGGTGGGTGGGTCTACTGAGGTGCCAATGAGCAAGCAACACCACATAAGAAGTACAGAGAAACTCTGTTAAACTGAGAAGCAGCAGATGTGCAGTCAAAC
Source organism: Sander vitreus (assembly GCF_031162955.1). Classification (NCBI taxonomy): domain Eukaryota; kingdom Metazoa; phylum Chordata; class Actinopteri; order Perciformes; family Percidae; genus Sander; species Sander vitreus. Next base: position 16,687,583 of record NC_135875.1, on the reverse strand, counting down.
GTCATCGGAAGGTAAAAAAAGGAAATGTTTCAAGCTTTCTACACTTCTCAGTTTTTCACACTTTTATTTTTACATGTCTCACGCATGTCTGCTTTTATATCCTCTGACGATGCCTGTGATTTCTATTTGTGCCCAGATGTATGCCTCACTTGTTGCTCACAAACATGCTGTCGCCATTGAGAAACAAAACACTGAAACTGTACATGGCAATTTTCAGCTTCAAATTATAATACCATAACAGTGGTGAAAAACATGTTCCCACATTATAACAAGAGTCAAAATATTGTTTTAAAATCATTTCAATATGAACATTTCAGGACCAAGAACCCAGCAGGAATTTGAAGCCGGATCTTTCTAAAGTCAGACACGGCAGATATGGATGGTATTACTATTACTGATTAGTTCTGTAAAAACAGAATTATGACATGCCCTAGAGAAATGAATCCCTTCAAGCTACATTCACACTGCAGCTGAAAATGTCCCAATTCTGATCATATTTTCTACTTGCATGTGACACACATATCAGATTCTTCCCTTTTAAAATTATGATCAGGAAAAAGCTTCAAGGTGACTTTTTTTTCTCAATTCTGATCTGAATGGATATAAACTGGGGCCTGAGACACGTGACTGACATGCAACTTGTATTTGAATGCTCAAATAAGTAATTGTCACTGTTGATGATTTTCAACTGAGTCATTATTTTGGTACTGGTTTTAGTCAGCGTTAGCATCAAATGAATATCACAGAGGCTGGATGTCGAAGCCCATGTGGAGGCAGTTTGAGCTGTACTTTTTCAAATACTGGAGTGACAGAGGAAACTTAAAACAGGGTTACAAAACTTGAAGTGGGGGTTTGGCTGATTTCACATAAATTCGGTTTTGGTGGAGATATGTTAGGGCCTAATTGGTAGTGTACCATATTTGCTTTAATTGTCGAGTGCCTCTTAGCCTTGTATAAAGAAAAAACGCAGCCTCCTCATTTATTTCAATGAAGCCCGTCCGTCACTGCAGAGGGGGTGCGAATGAAGGCCGGCTCTAGCAAAAGAAAAGAACCAGACGCAGCTTTTGTCAGACCTCAACGCGATGTAATTGTTTACCTCACGATCATTGCAAAAGACAAAATTATTGCCACCGTGATAACTTTCCAGAGTTGTAAACGATGGAGCAGTGGCATCTGAAAACTCGGCTTCCTGGATTGATTCCCCTTTGCGTTGTTTTAGCACAGGGCAGTTTTTGGTCTGAACGCCTGCTTAGATTTTTTTGTGCTTTGGCTGCTTAAACTGGAATTTTGCTTCTCCAAAGATACATTCATAGAAGGGTGTTATGGCAGACCTGGGCATCGAGCATTATGATTGGTTGATTCAACTTTGGTAGGGAGGCGAGTTGGAAACGAAGACTAAAAAAGTTGTCCAAACTTTACTTGTCCCACTGCAACTGCATATTACGTGCTATAACCCCAACACCAAGTTTCCACACAGATGCTACATTCAGGTTTTCTATAGCCTGTGATATGTGAGAATGGCAATTAAACAGAGAGGAAATGCAGCGGAAACCTGAAACGTGTTGGAAACACATGTTTTTTCAGCAGGTCTCCTCACTTACCAACACACAAATCTGCTATTGGTTACACCCTGGTAAATATTTGACCAATCATATTTTAAAAACAACACACAGGGACGCAGTTTGTAACAAGGAGTAAAAACCTAATTCCTCTTCTGAGACAAGGACCAAAGCGTGAGCTCAGATGTTCAATCTCATCCTGTTACAGTTTCAGTGAACAGGCTCAGCTCACTTTGGCTCTGTTTGAATGTATTTCCACTTATCAGCATGCTCTCATTTAGTGGAACAACCCGAACAGTTGTAAGGGAAGGAGGAGACAAATCCATGGGGAATCAGGTAATTAGTCACTGGATGGAGAGAGAGAGAGAGAGAGAGAGAGAGAGAGAGAGAGTGTGAGTGAGTGAGTGAGTGAGTGTGTGTGTGTGTGTGTGTGTGTGTGTGTGTGTGTGTGTGTGTGTGTGTGTGTGTGTGTGTGTGTGTGTGTGTGTGTGTGTGTGTGTGTGAGAGAGAGAGAGAGAGAGACATAGTGGGTTGGGTCGTTACCCATAAATGCTGCCTCGCATCAGAGACAATTACCACAACCACAACAGTCCGCATTGGAGTCACACACACACACACACACACACACACACACACACACACACACACATGTACATCTACATGTACATGTACAGTACCCTCACCTCAACCACGACCCGACGCCCTAACAACCACAACCACAAGTGCCTTCAACTGTCTGCCAATCTGTCTCTACACACACACACACACACACACACACACACACACACACACACACACACACACAGATGAAGGCAATTTAAAAGTAGAAATCCCTTTTGCGCTTGAGATTTTTACTCTGCAGTCATAATAAATTTGGAGGAAGCAGAAACTTTCCTTTCTAGACATTTATTTTCTCTCTTTCGTTCTCTCCCTCACCCTCTCTCAGACAGGATATTTTTACAGTGTTTTTTTCCGCTTTTTTTTTTCTCCAAATCTTTTCTTGTACAGCTGTAGATCAGTGGCCTTTCAGCCAGTCATAATAAAACACAGCTCATATAAGACTCAGGCTGGTTTCACAAGGCCCTCCTGGCAACGCAGACTCTCACACACTCACACACACACACACACACACACACACACACGTCAAATAGAGACAGATGCGCACACACTGCTCACTGTACCTCATCTACTACTACAGACATTAAAAAAGGAAGCCAGTTTCCAGCTGAGCAGCCATGCATTTTTGAAATTACACAAGGCATTTTGATGCATCTCGAAGCGCCATAAAAGTTCACAAAAAATTGTTACACAGATTTCAACAGTATAAGTTAGTTTTGCGGTGTAAATACTCAGAATTCTTTGTTGACTTTCTTCCCACAACTGTTCTTTAATCTCTCACCCTCTCAGATGTCCACCCTTCCCCCATTTTCCCATCTTTTTTCCATTTACTCATCTCTTTCTCTTCTTTTCCCCCGCATCCCCTCTTTCCTGTTACCTTCCTCCCTCCCCTCTCTGTCTGTTTTCTGTTGGCGAGTTGAGGAGAAAATCATATTTGCCCGCTCCCTCTGGCCTGCTGATATGGAAAATCATCTCGGAGGCCAGCCACTAACGTAAACCTTATTTCTGTCACTGTTTTTTTTCTCCTCCTCCCACTCTTTTCTTCCTGCCCTCTGTTTCCGCCTTTGTTTTTGTTTTCCTGATCCACACATTCCCTTTCCATCTGTCACCGCTGCATCCTCTCGTAGCTTCCCGTAGCTCTGGGCAGAAACACCAAATGATAAACGCAAACACACCGAATTAGCCACAACAGATGAGCTATAACGGAGGAATAGTATTGAGATAAAACACAAACAAGCTCTAGCAGGTTCGATTTTCTGATTCACCACAGATCTATGTCAAAAATGTAACTAAAGACTCAAGTGACATCATGATTATGTGCAGCTTATTACTATATGTGCATATGTTATTTACCATAAATACAAGCTTCTGACTGAGAAAACAGCTCCATTCAGTCTCCGCAGTGGTAATTAAAGTAGAAAATGTGTTCGTATGCCTTCCATTTTTCCCAGTTGGCATCATGACTTGGAAAAGTGTGTCAACACACAGGCAGCGAATCCGCCGATGTTGACAATCCAAGGTAATAAGAATCCGAATTATGAGTTTCTATTCATACTAATACAGTCAGCTGTACTCGCAGCAAGCAAAATCTGCTTTAATTTATTTATGATTGCCTGTAACGTGATTTGCGGAGGGGAAAATCCACTCAAAAACACTTAAACACTGTTTTATGAAAAAAAAGTGCTGGAAACATGCCTTGCTTTTCTGGGCAGGTTTTGCTGCTTGGCATATTTTTGGTATTCTCATGGATAACGGGGCCAAACATAAATGTTGGGATGTCGTTATATTTCCAGCGCAGCCACAATGGAGTTAGATAGCAGCAAATCTGGAGATTCAACAGTATACACGTCAGAATTTGGTGTCAGTGCTTCAGAATAACAGCCAGAGCTTCAGAGACGCCATTTTACACTGCTGTTTAACAGCCATACAGGAAGAAATCTTTCTACAGAAGGCTAAATAAATACTAAATTCTCCACAGAAAGCTTTTTAACTGGGAAAACTGCCATGCTATTGCCGCTATGAAAAGTTGATTGAAATAACAGCTATTATAGTGTGGGAATATTTTAGGGTGGAATTTTTATTTAACCCCAAAGGATTAAAGTTGCTAAAAAAAAAAAAAAGTTGGCGCACATTGTGCAAGAAATGCTGCATTTTTTTCCGAGTGCACTTATGTTTTCACACCTTTAAGGCACACTATGACAGTTTTAATTAAGGATGAATCAATCAGGCCTGCTCAAAATGCTTGGCAGTCATGTTTAGAAAGATAAACACTATAAAAGCTTTCATGCTAAATCCAAAGAAAGTGTCTAATGATTAAAAGCACCCAACAACGCCAAGGTTATTTTCTCATTCTTGGATTATAACAGATCTGGCTTTTGTATTTATTAAAGCAACTCAAATACAGTATATGAAGTATGTTGAACACACCAAGGTTAAAAAAAAAAAATAACCCTGCACCCTCTTTTGTGTTTGTCTCAGCAGATGCTGAAGAGTGCTTGATGAAATGAAACAAAACAGACAACAGATAACAGGCCAGAACGCCCCAAGGTTTCTCACTATTCTAAAGAGAGAAAGGGAGGATGAGGAGGAGGAAGAGGAGGAAGAAGCAAACAGGAGAGGAGAAAAGGAAGACACCAAAAGGAGGGGAGATAGTGGAGATATAAAGAATGTCACAGGGAGAAATAAGCAGATAAAGTAACTGCTGTACTCGCTGTAGCTCTCTGAATGGACTGCTGCTGATCAATACACACGCACACACACGCACACACACACACACACACACACACACACACACACACGTGCGCGCGCACACGCACACACACACACACACACACACCTGGAAGGATGACGAGTTAAATCGATCCGCATCCGATTGAAGATCAATATCCTCTCGTGCTCTATTGTCACATTTGCCAATTAACAAAAGCCTCTGTCCACACACTGATATACTGAACTCTCTCTCTCTCTCTCTCTCACACACACACACACACACACACACACACACACACACACACACATTTCTCGACTCTGCCACTGGTTGTGACTACTGAGAGCGCTCGAGAGCCTGACAGTACAGTACAGTCTCAGTGTGTGTGTGTGTGTGTGTGTGTGTGTGTGTGTGTGTGTGTCAGAGGTTCTGACTCTCGTTAGCTTGGCTGTTACGCTTATTGCTGTACACTTGGCAACCTCTCGTCAGTCCGACCCTTTCATAAGCCTCCAACCACCAAGGGCCCTGGCACTGAGCCTTCAATCTGTGTGTGTGCGTGTCTGAGCGTGTGTATTTGTGTGTGCCTTTGCGTGCATGTCTGTGTGTGTGTGTGTGTGTGTGTGTGTGTGTGTGTGTGTGTGTGTGTGTTTAGGGGCAGGAGTCAAGCCAGACCTTTCTGATCTGTTTTGACACCACAGAATTGCACAAGTGACAGGGCTACTCAAACAAGGCGCTGGTGGAAGGCGCTTAGACACACACACACACACACACACACACACACACACACACACAAAGGTCCGTAAAAGCATTATGGCACTGGGGACACAAACACATTCAATGTGTGAGTAAGCACCCGAGCGGTGCTTACAAAGAATACGTTCAGGGGAGAAAAGGAGTTCTTTTGCTCGACTAGATCCGGATAGCATTTTCCTTCTGCTCTATCTTATTATTCATCAATTGACTCATTCATGTTAGAGAGAGCAGGGTGTGCAAGCAAAGCATGGCATGTCGCCTGGGACGAGCGGCTGCACTGAATCACACAGAGAAAGAGAAAGGGAGAGAGAGAAAGAAAAAGAGTGGAGGGGGAAAATGAGATGAAAGAGCTACAAATGAGAGATTTCCCTGTGAGGCGCATAAATCAGCAGACTATGAACAGCACAGCTCAAAGCCTGACTCCCAGGCTGCAGACCAGAGCCTCGCCATCCACACACACATGCTGACACACACTCCCTCTACTACCATTTCTCTGCATGCAAGATACTACTGTAGTTACATCCCAATCTTGCTGCACCTACATGTGTGCGTTTACACCATCAAAAGCCAGTAAGGATGCAAAGACACACATCATCTGCTGGCTGTGACGCCGTGAAAATTACAAAAAATAAAAGCAGGAGGAATTCAATGCAGGGAATAAAACGTGCAACATTGCACCTTGAGTCAATCCAGCCTGAAAATCCAAGAAAAAAAACTCTCGTTGTTTTCCGTCAGCGAACGTGGCCCACAAAATGCACCAGTAAACTGTAAGTGAAAGGGAAAATGTTCCTGCTTTTGACCACGGACTTTTTGGACGCCACATACCCACCCACCCACGTCAGGAGGAAGAGCCATATATGGTCAAGGGGAGCAAGAACTCACAACACATGAGAGATTCTTAGGAAGCAGGAAGGAGGGAAGAGGGGGGCTGGAGTAAGTTTTCCATGTTTTAGCAAAGAAAACAGGGGAATTTGGGGAAAAGGGGTCATACAAGACTGATTCTGCTGCCTGGGTCAGAATGAGACACAACGTGCGGGCAGGCACATACACACACACACACACACACACACACACACACACACACACACACACTAATTAAAAGCATAAGGTTGCTGATATTTCAGGAAAGCCTGCGGTGGGAGCCAATAATGCAATTCCGTCTAAATGGTGTGTGTATACGTGTGTAGGGATGTGTGTGTGATGGCAACCCCCCAACCATAACCCCCACAGTTGCTTTGCAGCTCTGGTAAATGGTGAGGAAGCCTGTTCTGGGACTTCTGGTCGTCCTCCAGTCCTACATGCCTGTGCCACGCCCCTGTGGTCCATTCAGTCTGCAGCCACAGCAAACACACACACTCACACACACACTGTAATGATTTGAAGCTGCATGTGCCTGCTGCTGGATGAAATACATCGGGGGGTGGGGGGGAAGTGAGTCAAACAGAAAACGCGTAACCGTGAGCTGAGAGCAAGAGGAGATGGAGATGAACAGGTAAACGTGTTTCTTCATGAATTATATGATCTACTGACGTTCAAACAGAATACAAGTTCACCACTTATCAACATTTACTACTATCGGGTTATTACATTAGCACACAATCCCTAGTAAACACATGTTCTTTAGGGCTGCTGCATTCCGTGGATCCGTTACTTATTAACCTTATTCCTGATCATAATTACGGTTTGAAACCATGACAGTCTGTGGACGTTACATGTGATGCAATGGTTTAATATTTTGCCCAAATACTAATGTGAAATAGTATTTGCCAAGTGAAGATTGTAGGAGATGAGACCAGTTTCCACGAATTAAGTACCCTAAGAGCCCTAAGGGATCGTCCACGATACGGTACCGTACGAAACGGCACCTCTGATTAATATTTAGATAATTTGATAACGGTTTAATTTATCCACTTACCGATTTTTCCTGCTAAAAGCTAAGGAGTTAGCCATCACGGGGGTGTCTTTGCTGTCTTTGTAGCCTTTACAGAAGGTTTTCTATCCAGCCTGGAAGTTGTGCCTCTTTTCGGAGTTGTTCAGCAATAAATCCAAACGCTTATATCCAAGATTTATCCACTTGATGTCCATAATTTATCAAATTTCCGTAATTTTTGCCGCTAGCTCGATGCTAGCTGCCATTTTGAATATCCCATGATGCTTTGCGAGATTGTGTTGACGTCTTTCAACCAACAGGAAGGCAGGTCCGTTATACAAAGAGTATATGAAGTGGAAAGATGGATCACTCCAGCGAATCCGAGCGAGAACAAAGGCTATAGAGTGGAAAGATAGGTCACTCCAGTCTATTACCGTTCTACAGAGAAGAATGTTTTGAGATGTGGCACACATTTGGGCCTTTTTTGAAGAATTGTAAATAGTTTGTCCTTTTACATGAGTTATAATGTTCATTATGTTTATTTTTGCACTGCATGACTCCAAATACATAGGAGAACTGTTTTAGAACATTGCTGTGTGTGTGATTTCAATAAATATGACATTATTATTTGATTATTGGCATAAGTGATGTGGTCATGAAGACAAAACCGTCTGGACTTCTTTTGAAAAATGTATATATTTTGTCAACTGTATAAGTTATAATGTTTATTTCTTCACAGTGTGACTCCTAATACATATGGGAACTGATTTAGACAGGAGATTGGCTTAGCTTTTATTGATATGTGTGTGATATCAATACATAGCTGTGAGATTCATGTTCCGTTTTATTTATTTATTTGTCTTTAAGGTCATACAACCTTTTTTGTGACCTCACTGCAGCACAAATATTCTAATAGCCCAGTTTTTCCTGAAAGAAATGATGTTCATAAATTGACTGTTGACAACAGGGTTGATGTTTTACAAGCTTTTTTAGAAAATAAAACCAGACGGACAATGAACTGTAAAAATGACCTCAAGGTTCTGACCATTAAATGAAATTAATATTTTTTTTTTTTTTCAGCCAGAATAAGTTTCAGTAACATTTTTGAATTAGGCGATTTTCTACCAGCACCAACAAAGTAAAATAAAACATTGCCAACAAGCGAAAAGTAGTGTGAAACTTTATTATTATAAGCCAGGTGGAGCTAGGTATCGGTATTAGTTGTCTAGTCTCCCACTTTACTGTTTGCTTCAGTCTCTGCTCTCATTGCGTTGTTTCCAGACGCAGCCAGCAGGCAGCTGTTTACAGCAAAAAATCTCTAAAAACCCACCGTACACGACCTGCTCAGCAGGTAGACAGGCAAAGTTAGCGACTAGCTATTGAACAGCATTTAGCAGCAATAGAGCCATTTATTTCCGGTAGGCTAGTTGGTGGAGACAAAAAATAGAGCTAAAAAAGAAAGTGAATATTAGACTGACATTCATCAAGTGGATACAAACATGGCTCCAAATTAAGCTAATGTTGCTCTAAACTTCAAATAAGCAACAGTTTGCTAAAACGTTTGCTACTTAATGATCTATTTTGGTATTTTGGTGAGTCTTGACTTAACCTTTATCAAGAACTAAACATAAAAATAAAACCCATCATGCTATTTTTTCTATGAAGGTTTGTGATTGCGGCCTCAGATTTGCAGCATCAGTGCAGCGCAATCCTGCCTCAGCTAAAGTTAGCTCAAACTCCAGTGGAAACAAACACACCTACGCACAAGAACCAAAGCAGCCGGGCGGAGAACAACATCCTTTAACCAGCAGAGCCAGCATCCACCCTGCTGAAGTGCCCTTGAGCAAGACACTGAATCTCTACCAGCTCCTCCACCGCTGTAACTGACCCTGCAGTCCGATCTGCCTGCAGCCGAGAAAAGGTGAATATCCCTACGGGGATCAAATATCACATTATTATTACAGCGTGCTACTTACAAGCCATCTACAGAGCTTCCTTATATCCCACACCACAGAGAGTCATATCTCAGTATCACTGGAGCAGGATGTGTGTGCGTCTATGTATAACTGTGTGTGTGTGTGTGTGTGTGTGTGTGTGTGTGTGTGTGTGTGTGTGTGTGTTCAACCACGCTGCTCCGTATCACCCTCCATCATCGTGAGTTGAGGGGTTGTGGTTCCTAGAGAAGCACTTTACTTAAATTAGACCCTCAACGGCTCGACATGCAGGTGTCAGCGTGTGTATATGTGTGTGTCTGCATGGTAGCCTACTGTATGCGTGTGTGTGTGTGTGTGTGGGCGTCATACAGGCAGTGTGTGCCAGTGGTTGTGTGTGTAAGTGTCTGTGTGTGAGGGGGAAGAGACTGAACAAGAGAGAAGAGCGGGATCAGCAGACAGCGAAAATGAGAGAGGCAACCAGGGAGGGAGCGGGGGAAGAGAGAGGAAAGGAGTGAGCGACAGCGAGAGAGGCAGGGAGGGATAGGGCGAGCGAGTGAGCGGGCGAGACAGGATTGGAGCGAGAGAGAGAGAGAGAGAGAGAGAGAGAGAGAGAGAGAGAGCAGGTAAGAATAACCTAGTCTGACCTTATTTCAGCATGGCTTTTCCATTCTTTATATTCCCTCATTGCCGTAATATTTACACAGGAATAAAAGATTATTGGAGAGATCCACAGAGAGGAAATAAAGAGGAAGGAAAGGGGGGAGAAAAGGAAAATAAACCAAAGAAATAATGGAGAACAGGAGGCTGATGAAGTGGGGGAATAAAGATTTCAGTGCTGCAACTAACAATTATTTTCTCGGGTTATACAATTAATTATTAAGTGTGTGAAATATGAAATAAAAATAGGTGAGGAAATGCATATCACAATTTTTTTGAGCCCAAGATGACACTTCAAACCCCAAAGATATTCAATGATATTAAACAGATTAAAAAAATCCTCACATTTGAGAAGCTGGACCCAGCGAATGTTTGGCATTTTTGGCTGAAACAATGGACTGATTGATTTATTGATTACCAAAACAGTTGCATTTATTTTTCCTGACAGTTGACTAATCGTTTACAGGTCTACCTTTCATTAAGAGGAAAAAATAAAGGGCAACATCAAATCAACACGCAAAAATTGTGCCCAAACAAATGAAACCCTCAAAAACACCTTTATAACCGCACTATATTACTCCCCTCGAGCCAAAAAAAGAAAGCTGAGAAAAACCATGAGGATGTACTGACAGACTTCACTTAGCCTGGCCATAGACACAGACATGGGCAACAGTGGGATATTGAACTGAAACAATTAGTCGATTAACTAAGTAGCTATTTTGATGATTTATTATCTATTTATGTCATTTGTTAAAGCAACAATGCCAAACATTTTCGTGTTCCAGTTTCTTAATTGTGATAAATTGCTGCTTTACTTTGTCCTAGTTAATCATAAACTAAATCTGGATTGTTGGGTAATTTGGGTTTTAGGAGATTGTAATGGGCATTTCTCATCTTCTTCTTTAAAGTATTCTGCAGATTAATGAATAATGAAATCAATTGATAGTTGCAGATTTAATTCAATACTATCGTTTATCATCTTTCAGCAGAAACATACTGTGATAATACTAATGTCATGTCAATTCGAGAAATTTATAATGTACAAAAGCAGAACCTAGTTAATTCTTTATTGTTTTACATGCAATTTTGTATCGTGATATATTAATATAAGCCCTGGCCAAGAAAAGACAAACTGTGTTTTCACAGTGCACTGCAAGCCATTGAGACAGAGCTTCACTTCCTTACTTGATACAACAATTATGCACACTTAAGAGAACAATGTTTACACAAAGGAAGCATCATACTGTACGTCCAGAAATCAGAAAAATGAGGGTTAACATGCCGACATTTTGGTACAGAGCAGCAAAACAGCTCTCTTAGCTGCAAGATATGTATCAGCATGTTACACCGGACGAGAAACCCTGTGAGCCCGCTCCTTTGTTCTACCATTTTCTGTTATATATCCACAGGATTGTAGATATTTGTCCTCTTGTGATTATTTATTATTTATTCTTATGAAGTACTGTATTCCGAAATATGTAATGTAAAATATGTAGCTTTGGCAATAATGTTTACATCCATGCTGCTAAAGCCTATTTGATTTTTTTCAAAAGACAAAGCTGAAACAAATGGAATTGCCGATAAAACACAGATGAGCAACACTAAGAGGTTCTGATGAAGCAAGGCATACAAAAACACACACACACACACACACACGCACACACGCACACACACACACACACACACACACACACACACACACGCACACACACACGCACAGGCAGAAGTGAGCACACACATGCAAAAGCAGAGATAAGTGCACACTCACACAATAGATGTCCCTATGTTATGCATGCACACATGCTTCCAAACATTACAAAAACACACATCAAAAACGACCGGAAAAGACAGTAGGCGGTTATTAAAGAGACAAAAGAGAAAAATAGAGAGGAGAAGAGACACTTTACCAGCAATCAAAGACGTAGAGTAGAAGAGACAGAGAGAAGAGGAGAGAGAGAGAAGTAGAGGTAGAGAGAGAGACATGCAAAGAGGGAGAGTGTGCTTCTAATCAGCCCGGATCCAAAATTTAGACAGGCACACACTGAGGCACAAGCAGTCCCAGTAGGATTAGGACCTCAGCCCTGTTTGTGTGTGTGTGTGTGTGTGTGTGTGTGTGTGTGTGTGTGTGTGTGTGTGTGCGCACGTGTGTGTGTGTGTGTGTGTGTGTGTGTGCATGCACGTCCCACGAGACTGATTAGCCATGAATGACTGATGACGGATCTTTGTTGTTGTTGTTTTTTTTGTACCTCTCTCTCTCGTGCTCTCTTTTCTTGTTTTCTTTCTCACTACTCTCAGCTCGGGCAAGAGCATGGGAGGGGATTCACACACACACACACACACACACACACACACACACACATATAAAGCTGCACAGCTCCATGTATATTCAAAGAAGGCTCCTGAATATACTTTATGCTTTCATGTGTGTCACTGTGTAACGATCCATGCTGTTCCACACAGCTGCTTCTCTCTTTTTCTCCCCCCCCCTTTACATACGCACATAGACACACACGCAGAACCTTTTTCCTATTTAAGAACACATTAGCTGTTTTTCACACCCAATACTCAATCCGTTCAGTCAGCAGTGTGACTCAGAAAAACTTGAAGGGTCTTAAGGATTCAGGAGGCAGTCCGACCACTCGGCCTTCTTTAACCTCACCTCTAGATGAACCTACGGCCACCTCCATCCATCTGAGCCTTTGACAGCAAAACAAACTAGACATAGACCCGCCTGAATGGAAGCCATTACAATATGAATGAGCCAAACAGAGCTGAAATGAATCGAATAGAGAACCAAAACACAACAGCCGAGAAAAGGGTCCCGGCTGACTCAAACAAGTCAGCTCGAGTGACGATAAGTCAGGCATAAATGTGACCCTGAGACGAATAAAAGCCGGCCGGTTTCAGGTGTCGGATGCTGCCATGAGAAGGGTTTCCGTGGTTGCACCGCCTTGCTTTGCTGTATGCATTTTCAGGGGGTGCAGACCTGTGGATTTGGCGAGACTGTGACATCATGTCTGCCCCCCCCCCCCCCATCCATCCTGCTAAGTGATGTCACCTCTCTGTCACGTCGAGTAAACAGGCGATTGCCTTGACCCCTCTAAAGAAGTGGAAAGCCATAAAATAGCAGGGAATTATTGTCATGCACACACACACAGACAGACACACATTTGTGCACACACGAATAGCCCTTTTTTCACATATCTTGTGACTTTTTCATGCATTCATATCATGAATACCAGCCACATATCCACATAAAACACCTTATATTGTAATTTTAAATGAACACACACACACACACACACACACACACACACACACACACGCACGCACAGCTCCCCCTCCTCATGTACAGAGTAAGAAGCTGTTCTAGCCTTGTGTTTTGCGGGCTGTTTAAAATGTCATTTTTCTCTCGTTTCTCTGACTTCAAAGGCGCCGCGCTGAGCTCTCACTCCCTCTTGCCAAATCCTCCAATCATTTCTGATTTAGTGAGTTGGCCATGGGCCGAGTAGCACCGGGATGGGCCCGTTAACAACCGGCCGAATGGTGGGGAGAGGAGGAAAGGAGGCAAGACGAGAGGAGGGTATGGAGGGGGAGAAACAAATGAGGCAATGTGGAAAAGGAGTGGAAGCAGGCTGAAATTGAGACAGAAATAAGAGGAGTGCTGAGAGAAGCTGGTCTGCTAACAACGCGAGGAGGCGATGGGTGTGTGGGGAGTTAGACAGAGATGGGAGCTGGATATAAGAGGTGGGGGGATCGATTGAGAAGAGAAGTGGGGGGGGGGGGGAGAGAGCTGGGAGGTACATGGCTTTAAGGAGGAGGAGGA
>NC_135875.1:16651159-16668659 GCF_031162955.1 Sander vitreus | reverse complement strand
ACGAACCAGCACGTACCCCGAACCCAGCAGCACCAACCCCACCGTGCTCCTGGAGCCACACAACCGCACGTGGAAGTGGAAACGTTATACAGTAGTCAGCTAATAGCTTTCATTTATTGTTTAATGGGAAATATAAGCAGTGGAATTACCCAATTCTAATTAATTACAATGATTAGTACTTTACTAATTGATGAAACCATATAAATCTATGACAAGATTATGCTACTGGAAACGCCTAATAATCCCCGCGTGATAAAGACGAATAATCCGAGAATATTTCTTTTTACAGTCTAAAACCCAAAAAAAGAAAGGTATGGCGTAAATTTAAAAGTTAAATCTAATTTGCCAAGTTTTAATTAAAGACGGAAATGTCCCACAGTGTACCATATTTTGCTTTTACGCGAGGCTGACTGAAACACTAAACTAATCAATTATAGTCCTATATTTATTTTAATGTAGGCCTATGCTGTAACACACAGAACGCAGCTATGTCATAAACAGTTAATTGCATAAAGTAAAACATAAAACTCTTTAAAATGCCTGCGCATGTTTGCTAATTTCTAAATACCCACACATTCTGAGCAATTTCCTTCCCCAGTAAATTCCAGTTCGTCCCAAAGAGCTTTACGGTTTCCCAAGTTTGTAATATGGAGAACATATGCTTCAGACAAAAGAGAGTAACTGATTTTAAACCCACACTTGTCATTTAAATACACGAGAAAAAAGCTGCATTCAAAACTGACCTGAGTGCGGACCCATGGATAGGTGAGATGAGTAGTATTTCCCAGGCTGGAAGTGAGCGGGGTGCTGCACGGAGCCGTGGCCGCCTGGCGCCATCCGAGACGCGGCGCTGTGAACCAACACGCTCCGCTCCGTCAGGAGGTGGTGCGGAGGAGCGAAATCTCGGCTTTCCATCCCGGTGAGAACCGATAAATCCCAAATCCAAAGTAAAATCCGGAGGCACCGAAGGTCTCAGGCACCCAGATGCAAATAATCCCTTTTATGAACTTCGGGCTCCCCTCGCATTGAGCGGAGTTTGGGCTTTGCAGGGTAGAAACTGAGTCCCCGTCATGTCCTACAAAGGAGAGAGCAGGAGACGCGTCAAAGCGCTGACAATAATGAGCCAACCAGGGATGTAGTGCTGAAGAAAAGGTTGAGCTGAGAGACAGTCGCTGTTCATGTTTAGACAAACAACCAGCGTTTACGAAAGCCATTCAAATTTCACAAGAAAAAGGTTTTAAAAGACCACATTTACATTTCATTCTCACTAGTTTAACGACGATTTATGCCCGCCAAGGAAGGTGAGTAAAGTCTGTTCTGCAGATGAAAAGGTGGTTGAACCGAGTTAATGTGGATTTACCCTTCACCTCATCGTTGGCCCCAACATAGGAGTCTTTGCCCTCCTCCTCCTCCTCCTCCTCATCCTGTGACCAAACACGATGCAAATAACGCACACGGGAGCTTTCTTTATCAGCCAAAAGAATAGAAAGGAAAGGGGGAGATTTGGCTCAGGTACAAACAATTGGTGCATAAAGTTCACAGCGGTAAAAAGCCTCTCTCGGTGAAGGACGAGTTGTTGATTCTTTAGACTGAACAAGGACTGGTCATAAACAAGCTGGACCTCGGGGCTCTTGCGTTAAAGTATGAAGAAAACCATTTGCACAATACTTATAAGCAAGAATGCACAAGCTCTAAATTGTGGCGACTAATATCTATTCCCCTAACCTCAGAGTCCCAATCGTGCCAAAAGCAGAAATAAACACACACGTTTCTGCGTTGATTAATGGTTGTAAATTCATTTTAAGTTTCGGTTGTCACAAAATCTGATCCACTCATTAAACGTGTTGTGTCACTTTAGAGGACAGGGTATTTTATAATTTAAAAAAGGCAATAAAACATGGGATTTATATAAGATCCAGTAGCCATACACACACATTTCTGCCTGGGATTAATGGTGTTTGATGTATAGCTTTTATACATTAAATCTGACTTTCCTGCTCGCTGTTTTTTACGCATTAACCAAACTTGTTTCACCTTTAATGTTAGTCTTTTTATAGTTGGCACAGTTTAAACTAGGAGTCTTAATTGTGGTGTTGCTTATTAATGAAAACGATGATGAAACATTTATGTCAACTCCTACGGGGTCAGCAGCAGTGGCCCTCGCCTCCTGGCAATGGCAAACACCATGTATCTCTGCTTCGTATACAGTATAGGCTATACACTGTAATCACAAACACAAATCAAATCACCTTTATGCTCCTGTGCGAAAGAGCGTGGCAATAAACAGTGAAATAGACTAGGAAATCATCGACTTTATATGTATGCCTTATAGCCTAGGTCATTTACTTAAATAGGGCTCCATGTGACGCTCAGATAGGGAGAGCTGGGTGCCTGCGTTCACCATACACACCTCAGCAGTCCATCTATTAGGCCTCTCAATGCATGGCACGTCCATCTAGCACTCTGTAGATGGTGATAGCACCTCCCAGGAATCAACGATAAAGGAACAAAGAAAATATCAAATGCTCTGGTGGACCAGGGGCTTATGAAGTGCATAGGAATATAGGCTGCATGAGCTCGGATATTCAAGTCTCCTTCACGCACGCACACACACACACACACACACACACACACACACACACACACACACACACACACACACACACACACACACACACACAAGCTGCTCAAGGACTCCAACTTTCAGGAATTGTGTTGGGGGAGGAGAGGGGGGGATCTCCAAAGTTCAGCAGCTCTGACAGAGTGAATGTGTGTGTACGTCCAAACACTCTCAGGCATAAAATATCCAATGCATGAACATTTATAAACACTTCCCATAAGAATATTTGCCCTAAACTGCAAGTAGCCTACATTAAATAATTGCATTTCCCTTTTGTTTGTGAGCACCACGTTATCATTTTTGACCACATCTAGTCGACAGCAAGAGGACAAATGAGGGTGAAAAATGGGAGAAACGCAGGCTACTGCAAGCGCTCTGGGAAGGCAAAATGGACTCTCTCCTGTCCCCTATGGCTGTAAGAAACAATGGCCCTTCTCTACGGGACATCAATCATAAACCACTCTCGTCTGACATTTGTCTATACATTTTTAAATTTCCAGGCCGTAAACACACGTCCTCTGTGTTTACATTCCACGTCAACAGAAAGACACTCAGGCTACATTTAACAACCTGAATCTAAATCCATGTGTTATCGCTCGCTACGCAAACAAAACGACGTAAGCAGATCGCGCGTAACAGTTTGGGAAACTGATCATTTGGATCTACTGTAGTAGTGAGTGTGTGTGTGTGTGTGTGTGTGTGTGTGTGTGTGTGTGTGTGCGTGCGCGCGCGTGTGTGTGTCTACGTGGAAGGCGTTCAGACTTCCTTCCACTTTACCCAGACTCCCCCAAAGCCCATACACACTTCCCACACACGCACACACACACACACACACACACACACACACACACACACACACACACACACACACACACACACACACACACTTTCCAAACACGCACACACACCACTGCTCTGCAAAGGGTCAAACTATCGTCGAACGAAAACTCCCCTCTACAAAAGTAACCAATACTGGTCAAAATTACTTTACATGAACTCAGCACAAAAGCCAGCAAATCCACAAATAATTTTTTTTTTTTTCAGTTCTCGTGCAATCCAGGTTTTCAAACCAAAAATACGCGTTTTGTGCAATTTAACAGAAATCTACTAAATCTACTTTTTTTTAAAGCAATTAAAAGACATTTACTTTTAAAGGGGCTCGGGTTCAGAGGCCAACTTATTGCCTTCAACAATTTTGCAATAAAGTAAAGTCACACAGCATAACCGAGACACTAAATCCGGATATTCAGGGGCTGGCTAAACAGGAGAGACAAGCCCGGCCGAGCCGAAGACAGCCCGGCGTCTGCACAGCCTTCATACCGAGGGGGAGATGCAGGGAGGGAGCACTGCAGTTTGTATTAAACTACCTTGTCTCCCTTCCTCTCAAACATACACACACACAATATGAAACTAACAAAGAATAAACTACAATTTGGAATCTATAAAACTACATGCGTGAGGAGGCGCGCTGAAAAGCCAGTGGGTTTGAATAGTCCTCTGAATGAATCAGAAACACGCAAGTAATTTGGCTGTGAAGAGAGGTCAAATCAAAAAGTGACACACATAGCGCCCACAGTTCCAGACTGGACAGGAGAGAAAACATGGGGAATGAAATATCTAAAATCTAAAAATAAAACCTTCAAAATACCGTCAAACCGTGAGATGTGTTGCTTTAATGCACATATTATAATTATAGGCGATACTGGATGAGGAATGTATTTAGATTAGCCTATGTATGGCAGAGTCATATCAGCTTGCATTTTACTGTTTTACTTCTCTAAAGGTATGACAGTGAATAGTGTCCGTATTTTGGACAAATTAATCTTCATTTAAATAAAACGGTCAATTTAGATCATCCTCTGTTGCATGCACTTGAACTGCAATTTACATTTAGTAGGCTAAAAAAGATTATAAATCCCGGCTATAAAATAATTCTCTACTTACTGGTAAGTTATATCCCTTGCGTGGCGAGTAGGTTATAATGAAAGAAAAAGTACAAAAAATATTCAAAGTGAAAATCCCCGAGTCGCAGAGATGAAACATGTGGGATTGATTACATCCTATGCTGCTGCAGACTGTGGTGTGCAGTCAGTTGAGGTATGGGAGAGACGCATCGTAGAAGTTCAGGCTTGTAGTGAATCGAGGCTCGTTCATGCAGCCGGAGACTCAGACACGCCGGGAGGAGGGGGGGGAGGAGGAGGGGTGTGTGTGTGCGGGGAGGGGGGAACGCGCAGGCCTATTGGTTTGAGAACGACAATGTGAAAGCGTGCCCGTGAGGCGCCCCTCTACCCGCGCCCCCGCTCCACCCTACCCTTTCCCACACAACATATACACACACACACACACGCACACACACACACACACACACACACACACACACACACACACACACACACACACACACAGCTGAGCATCCGCCTCACACACACACACACACACACACACACACACACAAACACACCCTTCGACGGTAAACCCACGCTGCTATTGGTTGCCGCTCAGAGCCAATGAGGAAGCCGCCGGAGCCGCGGAGCGAAACGGCGGGCGTTTGATTTGCAGCCCTCGGCGCACTGCGTGCACAAGCAAATGCGAGGAGACAGGCGGCACAGCTCGGCGCTGTTCAGTGTGCGGAGAGGAGAGGAACTGGAGCCGTGCAGCGCTGCCTGCACTTTCTGATCACTGGTGGAGAGCAAACAGCATCTAGCCTATTCTGTGTGATCCCACTGCAGTTCAGTTCAAATGCTGCATGTGCTCTGAGTGTTTCGTTATTTTGCTATGTGACAGCGATGATGTGAAAGTTTTATTGATGCCCCTTTAGGGAAATCCGCTTTTTTTCACTCGCCCCACTGCATGTGTTTTGCTAAATAAATCCTTATTTGCCTAATCTGTATCTGATTTATTGAACATGTAGTCTCGCAATGCAAGACATTTTGCACACCGCCACATTTAGGACCCCTCTAATTGACAGGCGTAAAGTTAATTGTAAATTTCATATAGGCTATTGAAAATGTCTATAGCTTATAGGCTATAGAAAATGTCTATCCACTGGGATACTGGGAGTAAATCTAAAGGAGGATTTTATCCAATCTAATTATCTGCTTTGTCCCTAAAGCCTCACTCTGCACTAATATTGCATGTTATGCTCTGGACATGAACATATGTATTTCTTCTGTATCAACTAAATTAATCCATCAATATGCCATATATTTAAAGAAATCTGTCATTTATTAAATAATCATAATCAGTCGAAAGTGCACTTGAACGCAGATAGGCTCATGTGGAAAAAGGGTTAATAAAGTTACTTTACTTTATTTATTTATTTTATAGCTGCATATTTACCTGTCTCTGTCACACACCGCACACTGAGACAAACACAAACACACACACGGGCAAATTGAATCACTGCGTAATTTGAAAGCATTACTGTCCCCGAGGTTAGCCTTGCGCACGGTTCACTAATTTAGCCAATTAAAAGTGGAAGGATATGGGCTTGTGTGTTTCCATGTCGAAATAGCATATATGAGCTGCTATAGGCTAATATTCCCGTCCAGGTTTGTTTATACGTGGAGGCGAAGGGTTAAAACTCGGGGCTTCGGCCCTGCGACGCTCCTGATTGGCTGGCACGTTGCCAGAACTCTGTCAATCACAGAGTGTAAACAAGGCTCTGATTGGCTGCTGGCCAGTCCGCACTGGGCTGCCTGAAAAAAGCAATTACTGCCCCTGCGGTTTCAAGGCGGCCCCGCGCTGAACGATGAAAGGAGATAAGGAGGGGCGGTTTCAAGGCGCCCCCCACGGCGAACCCCGTTGGCCCCAGAGCAAAAGGAGAGTCAAGAGTGACTAAATCAAAGGGAATACGGTAAAAAGGGGGGGTGGGGGGAATTACATGTTGTATTAAATGTAGTGGCTAGATTCGCGGAATGGTGCAATAACAACTTTGTGTTTAGAAAATGGAGGAGAGAGCGGCAACAAGACCGGGAAACAGCTTCGAGGGAGCTCCTTTTTACCAACACGGAGAGAAAAGTTTGTGTCGACAAAGGAGACGGTGGACAGAGAGCGATAGGTCTGTTAAAAAACTAAATTATAAGATTTTCTCACCTACAGTAGATGTTAAAACAGTGACGATATTGGATCCTCAGGACTCGATTCTTATTGTGCTGCTGCGCATTAAGTGTTGACGAAAACTTTTTCTTGCCAACTGTTCAATAATTAATTGGACATTTCCGCTTTTACGCAGAGGCTTAAACGGTATACCTATAGGTCAGTTATAATAATAAATGAGGCAATTAATTGTGTCTGTAAAGGGGAATAGAAGAAGAAGTTGTAGCAATTTTGCAGTATAAAAAAGAAAAAGAAACATGAAAAAATATGGAAAAGAAATAAATTATATTAAAGAATAAAATAAAACAAAAACTTAATTAAATTTGTAATGTCAAAGTAAACAGACCAATTAATTTCATATATATATTTATATATATATTTTTTTTCCAAGTTATTTATTTGGGAGCAACTCATTCATTCATGTAGCTGCATGAAAGCAAGACCTCATATACATTTTAGCTGAACTTGTCCAGAGCTAACAACAGTGAACATGCACCTCATAAAGTATATGACGATTGTTCCAACTGATGTCCCTTTACATTAAAACAGAGACTCGCTCCCTTGTTTTGGTTCAGCACCCCCCCCCAAGAAAACACACTGGACAAAGGAGACCCGAGCCGGACTGCAGCCCGAATAGATAGCTTATAAACTGTGCGCATGGAGAAAAACGAGGCTTTCATCTATACAGTAGAATTAATTGATACATATATAATTCAAGTCAAATAACGCCAGAGCGAGCAGATTTATCACGTCTGTAATTATATAATCGTTACCCTCTTTTCCTATTTACATAGCAGCCTACATTCCAAAGCCCTGCGCTCTCCAATGGGCTTCAGCCACCACGTGTCCACACACACACACACACACACACACACACACACACACACACACACACACACATACACACACACACGAGCTTTACAAGAGTAGGTACACAACAGTAGGCTATACAAAAAGCTCAAATCTAGCTGTATGCTGCAGACTTCCAAAGTCGATATTTTAATAGCCCAAATGGGCTCTGCAACCAGCAAGACAACCGTGAATTATCATTTATGCATTAGCTTCCATTAGGATGACAAAAATAAACCTTTGTGGAGTTGGGAAACTCATTATCTGGTGCTCAACGTCCATCAAAATGTATCGGCTGTATTCTTATTTGTGCAGCCTCAAAGAGAAAAAGTATTATTATTATTATTATTATTTAATAGGCTATATCTCACCTGTGGACTGCATAGAGTTAGCCAGGCAGTTTGGATCCAAATATGACAATTACTACAAGTTTGCAGTGATATTACAAATGTACAATTCAAAGGCAAAAATAGTGTAACAAATTAATTTGTGTTTTTCAGGATTTTGCATCAACCATTACACCAAGTTGGGAAAATTAGTCACTTTTCGTCACTCCAACTGCTTAGGACATCTTATTAGAAAAGCAATGCCAAAATATGTCAATGTAGCATAGTTACATAGGCTTAAATAACTACAATATGAACTGTATATACAGTATTATATATATTTTTTTTTATTTTTATTTATATATATATATTTTTTTTATTTTTTTACATATTTAGAAATTACTTAGTTTCCCTGTTCTCTCCTCCAACAGTGTTGCCCTCAGCACTAATGACAGAGGGACAATAAAGAATCCTGTTCCGCAGCTCACAAAAGAGGTCCGGCACTTAAAACAGAAATCTGCATTTAATTTATTTAGTGACAAGGAAAAGCCTTTTATAGCTTGATTTTTATTGGTTCTTTTTCACTTAAAAGGTGGGGGTTGGGTGTGCGTGTGTTTAGAGAGAGAGAGAGAGAGCATAACACACACACACACACACACACACACACACACACACACACACACACACACACACCAACCTCCTCTGGTCCGTGTGCCAGCGCGAGCTACCCTTTACGGGGGGGCATAATTAATGCGGATTGACTGATTGCTCTTGAAACAGACCGGTCCTGCGCGCGGATTGTCCTCGAGCAATGAAGCGTTCCTGAGTGACACTTCCCACCTTCCATTCTTCGCTTCGTTCTTCCTTTTACTTCTTCTTTTTCTTCTCCCCCTTTCATACCTCACACTAGAGCGGTGTGCAAGAGTTTTCCTCCGCGGCGAGGAGCCACACATCCCCGGCCGCTTTTCTGCCGTCCAGCCCGGCCAGCCGAAGGCAGTTTCTCCCTGCTCTGGAGATGTGGCGTCTGTGCACGAGTGTGTCACATTTGAAAACGAAATAAATACACACAAATTAAGCATGCAAACGTTATTTGTAGTCTATTTTCTATTTCTATGTTGATGCTTTGGTTTCCCCCTACATGCTGTAAGCTACAAAATCATATTTTGTCAAGTCAAGTCAGACTCAGTTCAGTGTTGCTTTTGTGGATAGCTACTCTACTGCAACTTCACCTCACGAGGAGTTATGTCTCCGTTAAAAAAATAAATAAAAAAACGGCGAATAAGCTATTTTCCGCACATTAAAAAGTGGTTGAAGTGCGTTTAAAGTGGGGGCCATAGCCTCCACTGCACCCCCAGCATTAATTGAATAAACTTTTGAACGTCTAAATAGGACCACATAAAGAAAACGCATAATTCACAGTCAACGGGAAACACATTGGCGAGGCGGGTTTTAAATGAGCTCCAAATGGAGAGCTGTCTCCACGGGAGGCCCTCCGTACAGGGCAACCATCCTATTCTCACCAGATATTTCTGATAGCCCTTTAATGACGCGAATTTCCAAACACGGCCCGTTCACCAGGGAGACGCCCCGGTTATCTAAAGGTGATGCAACCCCACGAGACAATAGAGTCATATTAGAGTAGAAAAGCATGCGAAACGTAGCGCTGCCAAGCTTTTTGGACTATGTTATGAAAAAAAAGGCTGTCCTGAGCCCTCTGGGCCGTGATGTATATCGTTCAAGACCTTTTTTTTCTCCTTTTGGTCGCCACTTTAAATATCAACCACAACAACGGCACAGAAGAAGAAGACATGATGGAGTCATAAGTTGACTGGACACAAAAACAACATGACCTTTTCTTCTCTGTGTGCGCAGGACAGATGCTGCTATTTCTGATCGCCCTGACACACAGACTCACGACGGATCATGCATTGAGAAATCGTTGGCATGAGAAAAAAAAACCACTGTACTCCTCCTTAAAGCGCTTTAAAAGACTTAAACCTGTTAGATGACTTAAAGGCACATGCCTTCATATCAAGAGGATGAGGGTGCAGTAGAAGAAGATGATGATTGTGATATTGATGGTGACGGAGGGAAAAGCTTGGGCAACAAATTAGTACCTGTCACACAGCCATATATCCGGCTGTAACCACCACCAGGCCTGTAAGGATGAGATGAAAGCATCCATTTTTGGACCATCAAAACACGCAGGTGGAGGCTTTAATTATCATTTGAACATAAACAGCCATAGCGTGCCGTCCCGCGCGTGTTTGCACTGTAAGCTTATGTAGTTTCTATTCAAACAGTAGTTTATTTCATCTTTTTCGAACTGAGCAGATCGTGAAATGTTGATATTATACACAGTGGGATTAAATATATGGTGTGCCTGACACGGGACGGACCTAGTGCCACCTGATTTTGTGTATTTGTTTCCCAACATTTCTATAACGCTTGCTCCTCTGCCTCTGCCAGAACGTGCGCACAATGGCACCGTGTAGCCTACACGCATACACTTCCATGACAATTAAAGACAACGTTTTTGTTTTTTCTCCGGGGTTGTCCCAAGCAGCGCAGTGAGATCACAAAACACGTGTTGTTAAATTGGAAAAGCTCCCCAAAAAAAGTTAAAAGTGTATGGGCCAAGGGGTCAACAGGTCAACTGACATTCTGCAATTCATCACTCAAGGATTTCAAGCAACACAGTTGATTATTTCAACAAAGACAAAGACTAATTTAGCAACAACAAAGGTCTTTGCACGACTCCGAACTTTAACAGTAACCATAATGTGCTTTAGTGACGCACCAGCAATTGACTTCTAATAAGAAAAAAATTTCATGACTGAGAAAAACATTTTCAGTATTTAGTCATCTTCTCCTTTTGTCGCTTAACCGATGGTCATATTTTGGAGGATTACACCTAATCAGATCACATTAGGATCATCTCTCAAAAGAAAACTCAACCAGCAACAGTTTAATTTATTTAAAAGTTAAGGCTGTGAGAAGCACCAGCGTGCTACTAGGCCTATATCATAAGAGCTACTAGGCCTATATCATAGGAGCTATTAGGCCTATATCATAGGAGCTACTAGGCCTATATCATAGGAGCTACTAGGCCTATATCATAGGAGCCAGAAACATTTGGGAGTGAACAACCTGCAGTAGGCTATCAGACAAAGTTTCTGAATAAAACCAGCCATGTGTCCAATAACCACTACACACACTAAAACGACATAATATAGCTGCAAATTATATTTAACTATATTTATTTACTCTTTTTTTTTTTAGCTAATTCTAATACATTTACTTGTATTTTGATGTCCCAAAAATTAAATTAAATAAACTGCCAAACTCACAATAATTGTGTGTTTGAGCGATGAGACTAAGAAGTAAAGCAGGTGTTAACTGTACACTTTCCTACAGTGGACACTGTAGCATAACATTAATAACCTACCAGGTTTATTCTCTTTTCTGCAGCTAAAGTGCATAAAGTATGGTGTATGAATGTTATATTTGAAATGACTTCATGATGTTAATCACAAATATTCATACATTTTGACTGCAAGAAAAAAATAAGGATTTAATCATAGGTATGTATGCTGGGAATTTTGGAAAGGACTCATTCATTACCTACATACTCTTGTCTTTATTGCCACTTAAAAAAAAAAAATAATAATAGTCAGAAATCTGACCTGAGAAAAAGACGTGTCATCTCGCATGGATGGTTTTATGGCCAACAGTGTTGCCAAAGCTCATATTTGTGTTTGTGTGTGTGTGTGTGTGTGTGTGTGTGTGTGTGAGAGAGAGAGAGAGAGAGAGAGAGAGAGAGATATCAACAGCCTCTCAGTATCCATATACAGTGATACCGTGTAACTTAATATGACACAAGTAAGCCTGACAAACTATAACACCCAACTGTGGAGCCGATCAACTAAAGGGAACTACACTTTACATGGTTGAATCACCTTGTGTGCGTGTGTGTGTGTGTGTGTGTGTGTGTGTGTGTGTGTGTGTGTGTGTGTGTGTGTGTGTGTGTGTGTGTGTGTGTGTGTGTGCGCGTGTGTGTCACTGTATTGGCCGAGAGGCCCCAACTGATAAACCTGCTTACATTAACTCACTAAAAAAAAGAGGTCGAGATTTTCCACTCAGAAACATGCATCCGTTGATTCGGGTTGTCTATAATGTTAGTTCACCTCATAGGATTAAACACAAACGACATGTGCAGTGGTTACGCATTTTAAAGTTGTATAGGAAGCTAAAAGAAAACGATTACGCGTGTTTCAGTCGTAAATAAAAAGTAGCCCAAACCACATAATCAGCCCTATCTAAATACCCAAATAAATGCATAAATAAATTTTATTGGCCACATATTGGTGGGAGTCAAAATCCGCCTGCTATTTAAGAAAAACTCTTTAGGGTTGTTGTATCTTTAATCCCATAACCCAGCCTTTGAAAACTATAAGAGTGTCAAAATCCGTGAAAATACAGCTTGGGAATATATATATATATATATATATATATATATATATATATATATATATATATAGGCTATAGCCTATATAAAAAGTAAATGCAGCGCTAAATAGATTGCACTGGCAAATGATTAAACATAGTACAAAATACGACACCTACCTATAAAACGACCTTCTCCATATAGCACAAAATTGCATGTATGGTTATAAAT
Organism: Sander vitreus; assembly: GCF_031162955.1. Classification (NCBI taxonomy): domain Eukaryota; kingdom Metazoa; phylum Chordata; class Actinopteri; order Perciformes; family Percidae; genus Sander; species Sander vitreus. The sequence continues at coordinate 16,656,088 of NC_135875.1, read as the reverse complement.
TGAAAAAGAAACAACCAAAAGAGTCTCTCTTCCTCGCAAAAACTTGACAACTCGAAGAAGAAGAAAATCCTGCTCCTACACGCTTTATCCAAAACCAACGCGCATTCAAATGTATGGACTTAAATAGCGCAACGCTTCCTTACACTTTAGCTCTCTGTTGAACGTATCCACCGAGGGGGTTTCCAGACTACAAGCTCCGGATCCTGTGGATGTGAGTCTCCGTGAAGCTGTGTAATAGCAAATTTATGTCTGGATGACGCGTCCTCTCTCTCCCACAATGGAGCTGGAGCGCTGACATTAAACAGAAAATTGATGGAGAGACTCTCTTTCTTTCCTTCTCTCACTCTCTCTCTCTCTCTCTCTCTCTCTCTCTCTCTCTCTCTCTCTCTCTCGTCTTGTCTAGGAGAGTGAGCTTTCTTGCATTTTCAGTTGTTTTTTTATACAGGGGAGGGGGCAAAGGGACATCAGCAATGAGTTACACACCAGAAATACACCCACTTCCATCCCCAACAAAGTTATTTCCTACTAGTATAGGCTTAACACACATTTACGCACCAATATTATACGCACCAACAGTATTGTTTTGTTTGTTCTAAAACGAATCTATGCATTGAGGAGGACAGGAGGCCTATCACTTCTTCCACATGCAACTTTCTGACCAAACTGCCCCCTCTCACTGCAAGTTTTATCAAAGGGAACTAGGTTTTTTGGTAATCATTCCTCTGTATACGTGTTTAACCTATAACCGTGATGTGGTGGAAGGCATGCTCGCTTTTAATTTGCAGAATAGTTCGAGTCTGGCATGAAAAGAAGAAATCAGCACTTCTCTGGAAATCCCACTGATATTCGTTCATAGCCGTTTGCCAAATGATATTCCTAATTACCGCCTGGAGGTCACAGTTTAGCTACCTTTTTCAAATTCGCCATCAATGCATGCTATATATAGCTGCTCTCCCGAGTTTCACAGGCATTTTGTTGTGAGGATGACCGGCCGCACGGCGCACGCAAACACTGCCATGCACATGCACACACGGGTTCAATTGTAAAAGCACTATAAACATTAAGCACAGGCGTTAAAGAGTGCACGGTTGTGCGCGTTTGCCCCGCAGCCTTTGATCAAGCCCAAACGGTCCAGACAAGTTTGTGCGTAAAAGTGAATGTATCTCCCGTTCTCGCTCCACAGAAAGGGAGCTCAGGCTGCTTCGATGTGTCGCCCTGGATTATAGAAACAAAGACATGATTGCAAACAATCGTTCAGTAAAAAACAACACAAACACACACGCACACACACACACACACACACACACACACACACACACACACACACACACACACACAAACACAGTTTCCATTCGGGAAGGCGTTATACTGAAGATGCGTAAAACAAATGAGCCGCAGGTTGAAGATGAATGCGGAAGAAGCGAAGTCTACGAGCTGCAGCTTGGAAATAATCGCACAAAACGCGGTTGTTGGGAGTCTTCCTCCCTCCTTCCCAAACGGGACCTTAGCCACGGCTTTCTCCTCTTCTCCCCCTGCAGCCCCCACTGGCTGCCCCAGTGGGTCACCGCTTCAGGAGCACCACGTCACCACGTTAACCCCTGCATCACCGCGTCCTGTACAGAAGCAGGGCCGGGAGCCCTTCGGTGTTGTGCCGAGGGGGGAGGGGGAGGAGGGGGTCCCCAAATTGGGTTTCGAGGATCTCCAGGCGCCCTAAAGGGCGGGTCCAGGGGGTCTGTGGCAAAATGAGGAACAGGTTTCTTTCAATTCATTTCAATTCAGTGGAAATTCACCCAACTACAGCTTATTTTAGAATAACTGCTGTAATGAGTCCTCACAGGTTTACTCATTGTTGTTTTCTCCATATATACACACAAGCTCCTGACTTACTTTTGCTTTCTAGAAAATCTTTCACGAATGCCATTTTAAATCTTAATGAAGTCTGAATCGCCATAGCGGAAAAGCCAAAAGTCTCTTAAATACATCCTTCCTCGTTTTCTGTATAAAAAACGTTTACATTAGTTTGTTTGACATATCAATGAAATTCACATCATTGTCATTCATTACTCATATTCCTGATTAGATTTTTCAGCATGTGAATTATTGCTGTGGCTGCAGAATAAAGACCAAAAACACCCTACTAACCCAAACGCCATAATGGCACAATAAGCTCACAACAAAACCTGTCTAAAGTATTATATATTTGGGGGGTCGGTGGACCGAGCTGCATGAAAACAGAGTGGTATCAGACATTTCCATCTAACAACAAGAAATATGCTTCACCACCAACCCCAACAGGCAAATTCACTCAAACAAACTTACCCTAGTTCAAGCTAAATAATTTTATTATGACTTTCCCAAAACCATCGCTGCCTTCCACCGTGTTGAAAAATAGAAACTATTCTCAAGACCAAAAGCAACAATACATCCATAAATCCTTCCAGTATGGTTTTGGCTTTGCCTTTGAAAGGATTTATGGGAAAGGGAAGTGGGAGGGTCACGGCAGACCCCACCCACTCAGAAACAGGATCTTTATTTGTCTTTGTAATGGCCTACTGTTGCATTGTGGGGTTTCCAGTTAGTCTATATACTCAAACCCTATTTCAAATTTCTAATGTCAAAAGACATTTACATCTTATTGCATTAATTTTGAATCCGATTTATCGTATTATTATTATTATTATTATTATTATTAATATTCACATTTAAATTACCACGTTTTCGAAACATTTAGAGAACTTTTTTTTAGAGAACTTTTACATGCACTTTACATAAGTGCTTTGTGTGTATTATGTTTCAAAAATGTCTGTAGCTTCAAAGAAGATCAAGTCATCACAGTCTTTTGAACAATCACAGCCTCTTTGTCCCATCTTATAAAGCCTTATGATCTTAACTTTTCCTGGAAAATATTCACCCTGTTTCCTTTATTGCACACATTCTGTGGTTGGAATGTATTCATTTATGAGCAATACATAATATAGCACAGCTTATGCAACACATTTTTGTCATTTGAAAAACACTTTCAAACAGGTTTATATACCACTTTATATTTCACAGAATAGCTTTGTTAAATTTGAAATTATTTAGCAAGACATCATGGAAACTCTGTTTTTCACTTTCTGTTATAGATGTGATGTTATTGCATCTGTGATGGAGAAGGTGTTGGTTGAATATGCTGACCTTTTAAAGAAACGCACCGGCCTTAGACCGAACCGTTATATCGATGCTGTCCATACACTCATCCATCTATTATAACTCTGATGAAGCCTGCAGTCTGAAATGCGAGCTTTCCCTCTTCATTAGCACGGTCCCAAACAAAGGCTAGTTTACAGCTAAACCCCTGGCCAGCCCGATCCCTCTCTGCTCTACACTCTGCTAGTGTTGGGTAAACACACCTCAATGAGTTACTAGCACAGGTTTCGGGTGGTTTTCACTCATGGATTCCTTCACATATGTCACATTTCCATTGTATGGTACGTGTATCAACTCGACTCGCTCTTTTAGGGTTTTCCATCAGCAAAGGTTGTGATTGTACGTGGTATTTTTTATTGGTACCACCTCGGTTGAGGTTCCAAGCGATCTGAGCTGATATCATGGAGGAGAAGGAGTTAAAACACTGCAGACCATTTATTGGTCAGAGAGAATCATCACTAGCGTGACATCCTGCACTAACCTGCCATTTTTAAATAGCCAAGAGGCCGTCAATTGGGAGCGCAATTGCTTTTAGAAACTCAACCCAGATTTTACGCCATTCTAAGCCACAATTGACAAAGGGCAGACGTCCCTCTGTTTGGTTGGCGATGAAAGGATTCAGCAAGTGCAGCTAATGTTATCATACCGAATGTTTAAAGCAAACATGACCTACTGTTCGTAGAGTATGCGTAGCGGGGCAAGGAGGCATTTCATTGGTTCTTTACAAATGGACTGCGAGGCAGTGATTGGTGGGATTTTACACGATTACAGCAGCTACAGATGACAGATCTTTTTTGCTCCTTTTTCTAAACCCATAAGTTATTTATTGCTGTCGGGGTGTGAAGACCAATTCAAACAATATATAAAAAAGAAATAGTTACCAAACCTGCCTTTAAGTCTCCTGGCATTGAAACATCTTTGTTTCTTGAGCAGGTTGTTTACCAAAATGTCACACTGTACGCCATTATGTACTAAAGAGGTTTACGCAGGAAACATCTGTGATATTCATTACAAAACACAGCAGCTGCAGAGAGACAATACCTGTCCTTGTGTGTGTTTCCGACAAGCCGATCATTGTGTCGTACACATATGGCAGCATTGAAAGTAAATGTGGACATTTCTTTGAGGTTTATTCTCGAGATTTGTGATGCTTCTCATTTGCTGTGGTGTAATACAGTTGCTCACTCTTAACCCCGTTCACAGCATGCCGCACATGTGTGTATGTGGACCCCTGATATTTCTGTGCGTGCATATGTGTGTGTGCGTATGTGGGTGTGCGTGTGTGCGTGTGCGTATGCATGCGCGTGTGTGTGTGTGTGTGTGACACAGCTGTGATAGGTTAAGAATCAGACTCTAAACCTGTTTCTGGTTCCAATTTGAGGCCAGCTCTTCTTTGGCAAATGGAAAACACTTCAAGGTGCCACCGGACCTAAAGATGGTGCCTGTTTCTGCAGTTTACGTGCTCATGTGATTTTTGGAGAACGGAGGTTGTTTGCCTCAGAGGCAAGTGCACTGCACACACACACACACACACACACACACACACATACACAACTTCACCTCTTGAAGTTTATAGAGGCCCAGTGACCCCGTAGGTGAGCATAGCTGCATAACTGAGACGGCCACAAAAGGGTGAGCTATGAGAGCAAAGCATCCTGGGATATGACTTCTTGCCAAAGCACTAAATTCTTTCATCTTTGCTCTCATATTGTAAATGCATATCAGTCATAAAAGAGTTTT
>NC_135875.1:16431159-16646159 GCF_031162955.1 Sander vitreus | reverse complement strand
AAATATAACAACTTCATGTGAAACATTACATGTTCCATTGACAGCATTTTTATTTATTTATATATATATAAAAAACTGAATTTAAATTTGATATGGAACTAATTCATTTAGAGTATTGCAACTTTTCTGGATTTTTTCCCTTTATTTAAAAGCAGTTTAAAACACGCGGTTGTGCGTTATGGCTTAAAAAAAAGAGACAATAAATAAAACCTAGAAATGTATTATTGGCGGGGTGGGCGAGCCACATTCGCCATGTTGAGATCCTTTGTGTGTGTGTGTGTGTGTGTGTGTGTGTGTGTGTGTGTGTGTGTGTGTGTGTGTGTGTGTGTGTGTGTGTGTGTGTGTATGTATGTATGTGTGTGTGTGTGTGTTTTTCAGAGATCCTATTACCCTGACCTTTTTATTTTTTACCCAAAATAAAAAATAAAATACATTCTAATGACATTTAGAGTTTTTAAATGTAAAAACATATTAATATAAATTAAATGACCCTGCCTTTAATGGCAAGAAATAAAACAGGGTCATACAAAAAGCCGTAGAGAATTTGACACCAGTGTCAGTGTGAGAACAGTTTCTTACACATTTTTTGCGTGATTTCATCCGATTTCCCCCCCCCCCCCCGCTGAAAGATTTAGATTTAGGGAATTCTCCTCGTGTTTCTTGTCGTCTGGTTCGATGTTGGATCTTCTTTTAAAGTCTACAGGCTTCAGAACAATGCCAGATTCTAGGCTGGCTGCAGGAGCAGGCCATACTTTACATAATTACATACGGAGGACTAGTCTGCTCACTTTGAAGAACACGCTTTTAGTTCTACACATCATCAGAGCACGCACAACAGCGGCTCATTAAAATGCGAACATATTATCCTTATTATTTTATTCGCACTTTTGCTAATTCACTTTGAACATTTTTGACAAATGGCAACATTGTGTTTTCTTCTGTCCGTTCATTTGTTTCCCCGTCAGACACACTCGATTACTTTTTGTTTTGTTGAATAATCTCTCAGAATGGAAAACAGCTGCAAAGCTAGTGTTTGTATTTAGTTGTGTTTGGCTCAACGTCAGTGACTTCACACTGTAACCTGCGCGCGCGCGCGTGTGTGGGTGTGTGTGTGTGTGTTTGTGGGTGTGGGTGTGTGTGTGTTTGTGTGTGTTTGTGTGTGGAGTTAATGTGTTAGTGAAGTTTATTCAAAGTGACTGCAGCAAGACGGGCAGCCTGTCTGTGGCAGCATGGTGAGCCGATAACAGCAATAATAATAATAATAATAATAATAATAATAATAATAATAACAATAATAACAATAATAACAATAAGAAGACGCAGACTCACGGACACGGGAATATTAACGTTAGAGCAGGCAGAGACTGAACGGGGATTTCTTTATTCATGTGTGTTTGAGAGGCTGCTTAAAGCTGCACTGAGCCTCAAGGTGCTTCAGCGTTTAACATGCAGGAATACACGAATAATAATATTATTAATAATAATAATAAGACGGTTCTAAATAAATTAAGAATGAATACAATTGACCATTTATTATATAGTTATTTTCAATACGTCAATTATTAGAATTAGAAATGTGTCATCAATGCATATGAATTAATACTCTTTTGATGATGATGATGATAATAATAATAATAATAATAAAAATCCTTTTGAAAAAATAAAACTGTGCCGGAATTGTTGGGTCTTTGTAAATTACAGCGTGTGGTCTAGACCTACTCTATCTGTAAAGTGTCTCGAGATAAGTCTCGTTATGATTTGATACTATAAATAACATTGAATTGAATTGAATAGATACTCCAAACAAGTAAAAACCAATCAACGAAAATAAATAAGTACATTTAAACATACATAAATCTGGGGATAAATAATTGTATTGTTTTATTTATTTACTTTTACTTTTTATTCACGCAGTGTTTATTTGTTTAGTGTTTGTGTGTGTGTGTGTGTGTGTGTGTGTGTGTGTGTGTGTGTGTGTGTGTGTGTTTTAAACTAGGCTACATATTAACTGAAATATGAACTTAATCCGTACAGAGATTTGACAGATGTGTGTGTGTATATATATATATATATATATATATATATAGTTGTATACTTTTTTTGTCCTTTCATATTTGTGTAGCAAACGTTTAAAATAAAATGTTCATAAAAACAGTCTGATACAGTTTGTATCCTAGTCTTTTGACCGCATGGAATACACACTGTGTTAAGAGTTTTTGATCATGTTTGTGTGTGTCTGTGTCACAATGATTATTTATTAAATTTAGTGAAACTCATTTTAGATTTTCAGTTGCAGCTCATTTGCCTATAAAACGATCCTTGTGCGTGCGTGTTTGTCCGTCGTGCATGTGTAATTGTTGTAGGTCTACCTGAATTATTTAAAAATGTACAAGACAAACGAGCTGTGTGTGTGTGTGTGTGTGTGTGTGTGTGTGTGTGTGTGTGTGTGTGTGTGTGAGTGATCTATGCAAACCTGCGTGTGTGATCTATGCAAACCTGAAGGAAGGCTGCTGATAACTTAAAACTGAATATCGCCTAAAGCGCAAATAGATTTCATTTAAAAAAAAAAAAACGCACTCAGACTATGTGATGGCATACAGCAGCAGCGGAGCATGCTGGGATATGGCCGTACTGAGCTGCGTGGCGCTCGTGATTTTAGTCGCCAGTCGAGGCCACAAACAGTCGCTTCAAACCGAGGAGTCGAATAGTTGATTTCGCGGCCGTACAGGTCCTCCTGCAGCACCGATGGGCGCCATGCACACAGTCCAAATCTCCGGAATTGCATCGCAGACGATTAAGAAGCAAATCAACAAAGTATTAGACCCATGAAGTCAGATCTGTTCAGCCCGTACAATGTGTCCGCGATCATTCAAACAGCGATCAGGTTGGCAATATTACAACCAAAAGTTCTGCTTAGATAACTCCCTCACAATACGTGAAGGTAAACCTGGTTTCTTATTCTATCTTATTATTTAATTTATTTGAACTCATCAGGCCGATTAAATAAGGAAACGGCACAAGTCGATACTTTTCTGCAGATATAACGAAGTTCCAGCCAGGTGTAGAATGAGGGTCTCTATTGTTTACCTACTTGTTTGTTTACTCATCACTATCATTTAAAACGGACCAGTAAATGTTTTTTTGTTTTTTTTTACATACAAATGTAACCACTTAGCTATTTAAAGAATACAATATGAGAATCTGCAGCCTGTTGTTGCTTCACTTTACATTAAAGATGCCTATTTTCGCTACCAGTTGATTGTTTGGAAAGACAGAGGCGGAGCTGAGAGGAGGAGGAGGAGGAGGAGGAGGAGGAGGGGGTCCCCCCTCTCCTCTCCACTCCTCACCCCCTCCACTCCACCTCCCCCTCTCAGCCCCCGCTGTAGTGGGATGGCCTGAGAGAGACTCCCCCACCCTATAGTGAGAAGGCACCCAGCTACGAAATACAATACAAACTCAATTAAATGCAGTCTCCGCTGCGATTTACCGCAATGAATGATAAATTGGTCGTCGTTCTCACACTGTAGGATCTCTGAAATTGCAATAATAGGCAGAATCGTTATGTAAAATATGCATAGGCCCACATTTACTAAATTTAGTCCAGGAGGGGCAACTGTCTGCCTGTGCCTTTTGTTAGGACATTCCTGCTCAAATAACCAGGTTTGTCTCTAAAAGCGTGTGTTTAAGGTCAAACTGCTACATGGGCTAAATTGGCACATTGTTACCCGTGAGAGAGGACGGGCCGCTGCAAAATAAAAAAATGTATACGACTTTCACATATTGAGAGAATGCAGAATAATTTTGTGGCTCTCTAGCGTGAAATTAGTACATGGCAAAAAGATGGTTTAGCAGTAAACAGTGTAAACAATAATTACAAACAGAGAGAGAGGAGGGAGCAAGGGAGCAAGGGAGGGTCTTTACCTGCAGTCTCTGGAGCAGGGAGAACAAAAGTACACATGTAAAATATTGTTTTAAACCTTTAAAACATCACACAACATCACAACACACAATCATTTATTTGCTTTAAACCAGAGAGTTATGTGGTGAGATTGCAAATAAATGAACGTTAAGGCATCAAACCAAGACCTTTTTTATCCCACTTTCATTCAAATGGTTGCATGATAACTTAAAGATTAGATTAAAAAAGACAGACTTTAAAACCTTTACTCAAATTTAAATTATATTAGGGTTGATCTTGTTTAACTGCTTCATGAGCCAGTTTGTTTCCAAACCTGGGGAGTGTTCATTAGTGGAGTAAAGCTAGACTCATTTTAAAGGCTTAAATGACAAGGACATGAGTGACTTTTGTCAAATTGTTTAGTAAAGCAAAAATACCTTTTTGTTATAAATAATAATAAATTTAAAAAACTACCGCCCCATTGTGGGTCAATATAAGCACAAATGCAATAATGGGTTAACTTTACCCAATCCCAATGATCCAGTTACCCAACAGTTATATAAAAATATAACCCTAACACTGCAGAACAACCCATTGCTACTGTTGTATCTGTACTATCTGTGCTATTGACCCTTACTGGCTCTATTTTCAACCCACTGATTTAAACAGACGTGACTAAATCTATTAGATTTATACAGAATACAGTACTTCTATTCATATTTGTCATTTGTTATGTGCGGAACAATTATGTACTTCAACAGAAATATTAATACAATTACTAGATTTTCTGTAAATCTAATAACAACACAGTCATTTAATCGATGGATTTCACTTTCACTCTACTCGCTCGTTTTGATCATCAGATAAAAGCTCATGTTACAATTCCACTGCTCATTTGCAGCCTAAATGTCCTTTAGAACAAAACCTTTCAGAGGGTTTCATATGAAAATGAAGACAAAAAAAAACAATTAATTTATCATGATAAAAAAAATATGAATAATGGTAGGTTATACACATGACTCGACACCACTGCTTATAAAGTTTCTACATTCGTTTAAAATGATAGATTTTCAACCACCTGGTGAGTGTGTAAATACGCTTAGAGTCTAAACCGCTGAAACTCTTTATGATTCACATTCACGGCAAATATCACAGTAAGGGTATCATACTGATGCCAGGTGTATGAGCTGGTAAGGAGAAGTGAAAACCGCAATGGTGATTTATTTTTGGTTTAAATAAACAGCATTTTTCTATCCATTCTTGAAAACTTGTAAACCGAAGGGTGAGCTCCCCCTCCCATCAGGCTCTATTTCCCTTTGAGACATTCAACGCATAGTTCAATTCTCTCCTTACTGAGGGCATAAAACAACAAGCCTATTCATTACTTTCATTTGTGAACGTATCTGCACATTCCTTTTTTTTCCTCCTTCTCTCTCTACACACTGAAATGTTCTCATACAAGCCTTTCCCAATTGCCCCACCGTGCTGAAACACACTAATTTAACAGAACAGAAAAATCAATGCAGTAGCCTATATTATGCTCCTTGGGCTTCTTTAAAAAGAAATTAACAAAAAACACCAGCATGTTGATGGGAACGTGTTGGAACTGGGTGCAGAATATTATCTGCAGAGCGAGGAATGACACTAACACTTTGCAGGAAGTGTGTAGAAAAGCCGTTTGGTTTTTATTATAAAAATGGAAAACCTCAGGAACAGATTCATAAACAAATCAAATACTACAATTTCAAACAGACGTGACTAATTAACGTAGAAGAGAGATTGCGAGCCAAGACAGCTAATATTTAGGTTTTGATGGGGATGTCTGTACGTATATGGCCAACAACGAGAGCTGTGTATCATGACAAAATATTGATTTTGCAGTGGCCTGAGAAAGACAGACAGAAACTCACTCACTCTTTCTCCCCCTTTCCCTCCTCTCTATCCTCTTTATTCCATTAATCTCTCGAAGCAGTGTAAGATACTGGAGGGTTAGTGTAACATCGTGCAGCTCTAATATATTCCAGCCCTCACTCTGCCTGTGGCATCCATATGTTTAATTCCACTACAAATGTTTTGACAGCAAATGAAACTCGTTTTTTTCTCCTTTTTTCCAACATTCTTGAAAAAATTGTTTTTTTCTTTCTTTTTTTGCAGTCACTCTCTCTGCATCTAGAGGGCTTCTCTCTTTCTCTCTCTCTCTCGAGTGTGTGTGTGTGTGTGTGTGTGTGTGTGTGTGTGTGTGTTTCAAATAGAAGCACATGCAGTGATGCTTTATTTAATTGGTTGTGGACCACCTGGAGTTTCAACATTTCCCCTGGCTGATTTCAGACTCCCTCAGGTCAACTATACATGTGATGTCTATAGCTCCTATAGAGGAGACAGGTGAAATATGTCATTTGCAATACTAAACTAGTATAATGTTGCATGGATTATTGCATGGATTTAGTTTCAAATGGTGTGTTGTTTATATGTGTTGTATAAAAAAAAAAACTATGCTTAAAATTTCTAATAAAGAGTTGAGAAAGGGAGATCTTTGAATTTGTGGCTTTTATTTGTGGGACACATAAGCCTTACGCCTCCACCTTAACACACACATAAACACGACCATACAGTGTACTCAAAGGCATCTATGCTCACAAAGCACACAATAAACACGAGTGCAGGACCTGCAGGTGTGTGCGACAAAGGACACCATCAACAAGACACTACACTCTCTGTATTAGTCACACACACACATGCACACACACACACACACACACACACACACACACACACGCATACCAGGATCTGTGTGTGTAGGGAGGGCAGATGTGTCAACCAGGAAGGAAGGAGGCTTATGAGGTCACCAGGAGGGAAAGAGGAGGAGAGGGGATAGTGGACTAGTGAGGGTGAGAGAAAGCAGTGTGTGTGTGTGTGTGTGTGTGTGTGTGTGTGTGTGTGTGTGTGTGTGTGTGTGTGTGTGTGTGTGTGAAGCAGGCCGGGGTGGCAGGGGATTTCTAACGTGTGCTTCCGGTGCAGGATAGCCCATTCATCATCCTCACATGGTGGGTTAACTTTGCCAGTGATAGAGAAAGGGGTGAGGAGCAGCACTACGGGGGAGAATTAATGTGTGTGTGTGTGTGTGTGTGTGTGTGTGTGTGTGTTGGAGGAGGAGGGGCACGTCAGTTGAGAATAAGACCGATGGCCAAACCAGATGTGAAGGTGTGCTGCATTTGCCCGTGTGTGTGTGTGTGTGTGTGTGTGTGTGTGTGTGTGTGTGTTTATGTGTCGGGGTGTGTCACAGGGTCAGATTTACTCCCCTTTCTCGGAGCTGACATACCTGTCACATGCCACCTTTCCCTCCCCTGTTGCTCCACCATCCTCACCTACTTAAAATCAGGCAAAAAACATACACACACAAACACACACACACACACACACACACACACACACACAACATTATAGCAGAAGATGAAGCTTCACTTTAAGTTAAAGGTGTCTTGTTTGAGTTGGCATCACACTACAATTGTGTGCACGTGGGTTCAGTATAAGGTCAGGTGACATAACAGATGATCCCGTCATGGTCTCAAACAAATAGCTGCTGCCATGACAACAACTAAATATGCAACAGGCCATCCTGAGAAAGAGAAGAGAAGGTGGAGGTTAAAGGGTTTGCTGGGAGGAAGAGGACAGATGAGGAGTCACATCCTCCGTCAGGGTAAGCTTCAACCACGGTATAGTGACTTCACACCTCCTCTCCGCCTTTCTGCAGCTTTTTGTCTGTAAAATCCTGAATTAGCTCAACTGGAACGCCCAGTGCTTTTCCAAGGCCCTCTGCTGACCTCTGACCAGCAGGATCAGCTGGTTTTGTCTTATGGGAAGCGACAACAAGGAGTTCTCAAAGGATGAGCCACAGCCTCCCCTACTGGCCACATACCAAACTACACTCGGATGACAAAAAAGGGGGAACTTGAGGTCTGATCCTGAATCATCTGATTCTGATTAACTGAACCAATTAAAGGATCCGTATGATTAAAAGTCAGCAGAGGAGGTGAGATTTAATGGAGTGTTTTTTTTTATTCTATAAGGGGAAATGGTGAAGGGTGAGAGAGGGGACATTGAGGCGAGGTCGTCGCGGTAACTGGGAATTGGGAACACCTGTGGGATTCTGGGATTCGTCATATCATAGACATGCATGGATAATACACTGATACAGTGTAAACGTGCACGCGGGGTCTCTTTCTCACTTTTTCCTGCACACACACACACACACACACACACACACACACGTAAAAGCATACACACTCTGACCTTGTTTTGGGTCGTACTGAGGGGGACTGAAATGAGTTTCAAATGTTCACATTATTTATTATTGGGTATCATCTCACTGTACAAATCCCTTACAGATGTTAGCCCCTGGTGTGTGTGTGTGTGTGTGTGTGTGTGTGTGTGTGTGTGTGTGTGCGCGTGTGTTGCTTGTTGTGTGGTGTGTGCACAGTTAGGACATGCTACGTAGAGAGAGCACATCAAAGTTTTTATAAGGAGGTTGTTAGTGATTGGGGAGGTATGGAGGTCATGTGTATGTTAAGTGATGGCTCATCCTTGTGTGTGTGTGTGTGTGTGTGTGTGTGTGTGTGTGTGTGTGTGTGTGTGTGTGTGTGTGTGTGTGTGTGTGTGTGTGTCTCAGTAGGAGGTGAGGCTCTGAGTGACTGGAGAAGAAATGAGGGATGATCTTTATGTGGCAGCTTATTTGTTTTTAAATGCAGGAGGCTCAGAGGCCCCCATAACTAAAAGGCACCAAGCACAGGGCAAGAGGGGGCGTCCGTCACCGTACTGTCAGCAGACACACAAGCTGCTCCGTCTCGTGATCATCAGCCCCTTGTGAGTTTCATTTGAGAGAAAACAGCTTCTCTCTCTTCTTTTGCAAAGAGAAAAGAAGCACGGTGCAGGAGCAGGATGATCAGTCACACAAGATGCTGTTTCATAAGGTAAAGAGTCTGAGGAGTCTGTGAGAAGTGAGAAACTACACAGCGATGATGTGATCTAAGATCACAAAAGTTAAAGAAACTTCAATATTACACAGATTACCACAGTAAAATGTTTGTCTGTTTTCTGTCAAAATCTCCTGATCAATAGAGTTTGTTCTGTGCACAGTAAGGGTTAAGAATAAGAATATACCAGGGTACCTACATTGTATGAGCTATCTCTATGAGCACTTTAAACATTTTTGCAAATAAAATTAAGAAGGAAGTAAACAGTAGCATCTAAATGTAATATAGTGTCCAGATGCATTGAGGCTGAGATAATGTAATTGCTGAGAATTTGGAAGTTCTTGTGACCATGCTAAAACTTACACATGATGGCTATTTTATAAACTAATTTCAGCAATAAAAAATAATTATAAAATATAACTTTTTATATATATATATATATATATATATATATATATATATATATATATATATATATATAAATAATTATTTAAATTCGACTACATTTGGCCATAAATAAATAAATATGTCTGAACTTCGTCACCTGGATTTTATTACATGTGCACATTCAAACTATTTTCAGATTTAATTTTCATAAAATAAAATTGAACCAAATAAAATAAATAAAAATAAAAAAAAGAATAAATATATATATATATATATATATATATATATATATATATATATATATATATATATATATATATATATATATATATATATAAACTAAATACATAGAAAACTATGCAGGCTTTGTTTTGGTGTCTGGTTGCATTGGGGGAATTTACTCTCATGGCTTTACTATTTAAAAGATCCTGGCTACAGTCCTGATAACATCACTACACAGTGAAAATCATGTGGTTCAAAATTTGAAGTTTCCAGGGCTGAGAAAAGTTTCTTTTTTCTTTGGCCATGCAATAAAACCCACAAAATCCTTTAGATTTTCTCAAAAGGCATAATCACAAATCCAGGCTGTTTTTCTTCAGTTGGTTACACAGTACATATGTCTCAAAGGACAGTGACATAAAACCTTAAACCTGGATGCAAAATAAATACCTAGAATTTTTACCAATTTAGAATTGAAAAAAAAAAAGTGTATTTTTTTTTCTAAGGATTAGTTGGCTGTAAGGAAATCAATGAGAAAGCTCCACATTTACAAATAAGAGTACATTTGATAATTCTAGGAAATAGTCAGATTTACAAACAGCAGAAGAAGCGAGTCCATAAAGACGGCCCGATTTTCCTGATGAGCTGCAGTTTGTTTGAGGTCTGGTAGCAATGAAACTCTCTGTAAAGGTCAGCGGTGAACTCAGAGGAGAGGAGGAGCGGCGCTGGTCGCCAGGCTCGCCTCAGGACAGAGGGTCAGCTCCGTCACAGCCTGGATAGGACTGCTGACCTTTCTGATGTCAGAGTAGGGCTCTGTGTGTGTGTGTGTGTGTGTGTGTGTGTGTGTGTGTGTGTGTGTGTGTGTGTGTGTGTGTGTGTGTGAGTGTAAGTGTGAGTGTGAGAGAGAGAGAGAGAGAGAGAGAGAGAGAGTGTGCCCTGGCCTGGGGGAGGATTGAAGACAGGTCATATATAAATGTGCCCACATGTTGAGAAGGGGATACATATCTCTGCCTCTGCATTTGGATTTGTGTTTTGTGGGTTGTTTGAAGTTGGATATCAAAGTAGTAAATAAAGAACGCATGCACATATAGAGGGGGAGGAGGGGACCTTGGTACTTTGTAAAACACCTCGGGTTTCTGTTTTTGGCCCACACACTAGAGAGTCCTTGGCAGAAGCTAAATGGACGAAAGTAAATAAAAGTGGCCATTATGTGTGGGCTCCAGTAAATAGCTGCTCTCTTGTCTCTCTGTGCTTCAAAAGGAGGGACGGAAGATGCGATCACGAGGAAAGCCCGTGTCTTTTCTTCTTCAGCCACTATAGAGGGGGTCTGGCTCTCCTCCTCTCTGCCTCCCCCCTTCTTCTTCTTCTTCTTCTTCTTCTTCTTCTTCACCCCCTTTTTCTCCTCTCTCTCCTCTTCAGCTTTCTCTCTCTGCTTCCTGTTTCTCTCTCCATGTTCACTTTCTGTCATTCCTCTACTCTTCGTCCTTCTCCTCTCGCTGCCTGGCTTTGCCCGCCCAGTGTTTCTCAAACATGCAGGAAGGGAGAGAGATCAATGGTGTCCTCGGAGAGGGAATTACACAGCTGAATTTCGATGAGAACAGAAGAAAAGGAGGAGGAAGGGGAGAACAAGTAGAGGCGGGGAAGGCATGTGAAAAGGGAGAGAGGGAAGAAGGATAATATATCCTTCAAGAAAAAGAAAAAAAAAGGAAATGGGAGGAATGTGGAAAAGTATGTAGAAGACTGGATGAGTGTGTGAGCCTCTCAAGACTTCTAATCTAAGTCATTTAAGGTGTGTGTTTGTTTATTATGTGTGTTGCTGGACCGAGATAACATCCATAACTGTGAGCATGCGGGCCGTAATTTGTGCTGACAAGTGAATGCCTGTGTCTGTGTCTTATTTGCTGGGATTGAAGAGATCTTTACTCTTTATAAGGAGGAATCTGCTGTGTTTGCATCAACACACACACACAAGGGTAAGAGGAATGAGAACCGGGGGGGAAAGAAAAACGGCAGCTGTACATTGAGATTTATATCATCAGTCAACTTTTTGTCTATCCTGGTGTGATGTTATGAGGTGAGATGTTAACATGTATTCAGAGTTGTGGACTTAAATGTGACCTTTGACCTTTGCTAAGAGTTTTTTTTCCTTCATCTTTTTGGCTGAACATCCCAAATAAAAAAAAAAACACACAACTAATTCCTCCTTTACCTCTAACGGTATACCCAGGTTTGTAAGTATCTGTATCTGTGAATGGGATTTTGTTTGTGTTGCTCACAGCTTTGAAAATATACATTGATTGAATCATGTTTAAAAGCAGTTTGTCTTTCAAGAAAAAATGTCCTGGTTATCCACAGACCTCACCTGTTTTTGGTAAAAAGTAGTTTATGTAGTTTTCTTTTTTTAACTATTTTGCTAAAAATGTGTAATTTTGTTTTATTTGAGCTCCATATGTGAAATTCCATTATCCTCCAATATATTGGGATATCAGCAGAAGGCCAAAGAAACAAACTAATGAAAAGACACAACAGCATGGCTAAATACCACTGTGATTTTTGTGTAGTGACCCTTTCAAAAAAGTTGCATCAAACTTAATGAAAAAAACAAACATGCGTGGCTTCTTGCATGGCACCGATAGATGAGAAAAATGAGACAAACTTCAGTTCAGTTTCTTTGTTAAAATCAACTTTGAACATCTCAGAAACCTCCATTTTTTCTTCCTCTGCTGACCCTACAGCATTCTGCAAGATTCACAAAAGAAGACTTATAAAAGACTGTGAGAAAAGTTTAGTTTCATTTACAGGAAACTCTTTTGCAGGATTTGGTAATGGTCAACAGAGTTGAAAGCAAATGTGGCAAACTGTCCGTCCCAGACCTCCGGACTCTTTCACCTAGCTACTTTAATGTCAAACCGCGTCTGTTTCTTGTCATGTCTCCTCTATGTAATCCTTTTGCGGTTGGGAAAATTCTGTGCACAGAGCCATTTAAGTGCATTTCAAGAAACAAAACTTAATAAAAGTCTTTCAGTCTGTATCATACAGGGCCATTTACTGGGTTTGTTGAGGGGCGTTCAGGCTGCTGTCTATTCTGTCTCTGTCTTTAATAAATCAGCAAAGCAATAAAATAAAAAATAAAAAAAAAATAAAAAAACAGGAATAATCTGAATATTACTTGGGTAAGGACCTGGCTGTTCATGTGGTAAGTGCCGCTCCTAAAATCCTAATGATGCTTCTGGCACCAGGGATCCATATAAAGCAGCGTTTCAAATGAAAGGCCTGTTTTCTGGCCGAGCAGCCGCAGACGGCCACAGAGAAAGGAGCAGTGGAGGAGCCTGAGGAGAACCTGGGATAACACCGTCCCTCCTGGCTCTGAACTCTGCACAGGGCTTGAACATTGTCAATTACTGGGAGATATACGGGCCCGGCCCGTTTCCACCACTTTACTGAGTCCCCTTCAGTTGCAGCCCGCTCCGACTGTAAATTATCACTCCCCTGTCCAAGGTTTGCAGCAGTTTGGAGTCACCAGTGAGACCCTGCTCTGTCTCGTTCCCAATCTGAAGGAATTCCCTCCCTCTGTGTGCCAAACCCCAAACCTTTGCAAAACGAAGCTGTGGAGCATGCAGCTGCACGCCCATGTGGACACGCTCACTCGCAAACATTGATTTAAACACACACAAATGCACACAAATGTTCGTATATGGGTATATAAAATCCCCTGGAGCTATGGATCATTGGGAACAGGTAGAGTTTAGCGCACGCACACACACACACATACACATACACATACACATACACATACACACACATACACACACATACACACACACACACACACACACACACACACACACACACACACACACACACACACACACACACACACACACACACACACACACACACACACACACACACACACACACACACACACACACAGGCTGTAGATCATTGAGGTGGGCAGGGACGTCAGCACTCCCATACACAGTGAGCCTTATTGCAGAGTTTAATAGAGGAAAGCCAGCATGAATCCCCACAGTCATTCTGTTCCAGTCAAACACACCATTCACTTTCCTCTGGCCCTGTGTGTGTGCGTGTGTTAATACACACATGCAAGTACATACTGTACATCATGTGCTTCAGTGTGCAATGTATGTGTGTGTGGGTAGATATGTATACAATATGCATTTATGAATGTGATTGAGTGTTTTCGTGCAAATGTAATGCACGATGTGTGTGTGTGTGTGTGTGTGTGTGTGTGTGTGTGTTTCTTTGTGTGTGTTTCTTTGTGTGTTAGTAAAAAAAAGACTATTTCCTAAACACAGACCCTAATTAGAAAATGATTCTTGTTTGCTTTCAAAAGAGGAAATAAACACATAAACAGTGTGATGAGAGGGTGATTAGCACGGCGTTACTCTCACCCTACAGTGCGTTATACTGTGAAAGATAAGTAATGAGATTTTTATTATTACTTTCAGTTATGTCAGATAATGGGAAACTTGACAATCTCAGTAATAATAGCAAATACAGCAAAAAAGGGAATCAACAATATCCATAATGCTTTGGGAGTGTGCATTTGCAAGCATTAATAAAGTAAAAGCACTAAAATATTTCCATGCTGCAGTAACATGTTTAGTTTGTGGTGGAAACTATCCGAGTTGTGATGTTTATACGCTTTGACCCAAAACCAGTTGATCTGAGCAAGGAACTAAATTCTTCCTGCATCTAAACACAGTGATTAATGTCGACATTAACACTTACATACACATTGCACATGCATGCATACAGAGCTGAGCGGTGCAGATGGCGCCTTGGCATCTCTCTCTCTCTCTCCCCACGTCATCTTAAAAAAAACAAAAACCCGCTCTGCTTCCAAATTGATTTCACAGAGAAAGAAACCCCCCCCTGGAGATTAACAAAGTAAATTCCACTTCTTCTCTCCAAAAGAAGCACCCACCATTTTTTTTGCTTAAACCTCAGATAAACAGAACGGACAGGATTTCCTTGAGACTATACGTCCTTTATCTGTGATTCTAGGTGCTATGTAATTGTGGATGGAGTCTAATGTGTGGTCCATTTGCTTCATTAATGGGGCAGACGCAAGCCGTTCAGCCAAGAAATCGCCTATTGTTTCCTTTACCTTTCCGTTTTTAATGTGTGGCATTAGTCCAGCAGTTGTTAGTGCTAGACCATAGTGCTTTGCTGATGGTCAAATGACAAAGTCATAATAGAATATAGTGGGACGGGCAGGACAAAGGTGAGCAATGTTCAGTTGGATGCAGCCAATTTCTGTGTGAGAGGCCTGCCTAAAAACCCTATTCATAGGCCGTCTAATGCTGGTACGTAATTAAATGTGATTACTGGAGCAGAGGGCTCCTCTCTCCCTCTCTGAGGGCCACACACAGGACTGGAGGCAACGTGCATGCGCTCATTAAGGAGGTGCTAACAGATGTACACAAGCAACGACCACAGGCATACCTAAAAATCTAAGCCATATCTCTCTCCCTGATACACAAACACAAGTACGAAATCATGCATCTCCAAAATGTCAACTTTTCAGGCGCAGAGAAAAGCAGGATTGGATTTGAAAGGGAATAAGCCCAAGGGTGGCTGGATTTTTTTTTAAGCGAAGAGTATGTAACCCTTCAACTGTTTAAACATGATTTGCAGATGCAAGGTTTTTACCTGACAGTTTGTAGCCCACCCAAACAAACACATACCAAGTAACGCAGCAGTAAATAAAAATCAGGCTAAACTATGACCTCCAGTCAGTGATAATCATAAAGCAAACAAGCAGAAACATAAACAAAAATCAATTATGGTTTCCATCCACATGCGCACACACACACACACACACACACACACACACACACACACCTTGTCTGGCCCTCTCTCCGGTCCAGTTTCCTGGGCAGACACGGTCCCCTGGTGCTCATGGGAAATAGTGAGCATGCCAGGCCCCACAAAGGCGTCCTTTCAGCCGCCCGCATGCTTGACCTGTGTGGGGTCAGCGCTCTGCTTTGTGGCCCGCAACCCCTGACTGACCCGGGGTCACGGTAAGGGCCCGAGGTCAAATCCAGATGCCTGCGTCTAATTTCGCCCCAACTGGGTTATCCGTCCAAATCTGGCCTAACATTTGCCCCCCCCCCCCCCACCCTAAAACCTACTACTACCTCCACACATGACTGAGTCTCATAGAAACACATAGGTACTCTGCAGCCTAATTGGACTACTGTGGAGTAATGCTCACACTAAAGCTCTCTCTTATATACCATCTTTCTTACAACTCTCTCTCTCTCTCACTCACACACTCACTAACACACACACATGATGGCCTGACCCCCTGTAACTGCACTAATACCCCATCCCATGGCCTTTGGTCCATCTTGAGGGATTAGGTGCAGAAAGACACACATACAAGCACATATATATATATATATACACACACACACACACACACACACACACACACACACACACACACACACACATTTACAAACGCAGCAGGCCTGGCTGAGGGTCTACCTTGAGGGATTAGGTGCAGAGAGACAGGACCCTCTAACCAATCGACCGGTCTGTCACATTGATTTTGAGGGGTCACTGGTGCACAATGGCCAGGGTTTTCCTGTCTTAACCTCTCTGATCACACACATATGCACACACACACACTCATACGTATGCACACGTAATGACAATACACGTTAATTATATAATTTACGTAAAAAGGCAGGGCTGGAAAAGTGGTGGGTTAAAATGCTGAATAAATGTGTAAAAAATAAAACCTATGAATTGGAATGCAAAGAATAGAAACTATACAATTGAGATTAAAAATGATTACATATTCAATTATAAAAGTGTGTTTTCAGAGTTAAAGATGAAGATATTGAAATAATGTACAAATGCTGCAGACAGGACTTTCTGCAATCTTGCCACAAAGGTGCGCACACGCGCGCGCGCACACACACACACACACACACACACACACACACACACACACACACACACACACACACACAATTCCCCCCTGCTTCTGAAAATCCTCTGTCCCCGGGGGCAAGCACAACCGGCTGGGGGAAAGCTCCCAGGTCAACCCCCCCCTTCCAACCTCTCTCTCCTGCTTCTCTTTCCTGGTCAGACAACACAATAGACATCTATCAGAGAGGGCACCGGGCCGGCGCTTGACTGAAATAAACCCAGCTACAACATTTCAGGTGTTTGGGCTGAGTATTTTGTCTGACGTCATCCACAATTTGCCTGTTCTGTTTTAGTCGTTTTTTTTTGTCCCCCCTCACACCTCGCATCCCTCTGTTGCCTGCTTCCCTTTCCTGAAGGGAATCTATGTGGCATCTGGAAAAACAGGATTCATGCATGTCTGTTGGTATTGTTATGATTACAGTGCTCGTCAGTGGTGGAAGAACTGGTCTGGATCCTTAGTTAAGTAAATAAAGCAACACAATAATGTTACTCAGTAAAAACCCTTCATTCAAAAATCCTACTTAAGCAAAGAAAAATGACCCATGTGAATAAAAGATTATTATATATGACATTATTAGATTTTCACTGATGCATTAAGGTGTCAATAACATTTGCTGTTGTAGCTGGTTGTGGTTTATATAGTTCATATAAAGTCTATTAGGTTCATATAAAGTTATATAAACTCATATAAATATATATGCTAAGTGCTTAGGAGTCACAAGACAAATCTAGGGGGTTATGAGATGATAATGATCCAGATAGATGTAGGACAAAAGAAAAAACATAAAAATGCTACATACATTTCTTTTTTTAGTCTCTAATCTTTGTTTTTTTTTGTGTGAAATATTTGGTAATTTTACCACTTTGGGCGTTGAGCAGTTGTATTTAAAGGAAACCATCTGAAAAGAGTAGAGGTGAAATCACTCTTTGGTAGGACTGACAGCTCACACACATCTGAAACGTGACAAAGGGCCCTAAGTAGACACTGTTGTTGTAAGAGGTCAAAAGCCAAATGCTTGAGAGCCACTAGTTTCATCTTTAACAATTACTTGTATTTTATAAGATTATCACATTCTTTTGAATGTAAAATCTTAGTCTGAAAAGTATAGGTCTAGCTATCATATGAATGTAGTGTAGTAAAAGTACTATAATAGTAGGCTATTTGCCTCTGAAATGTAGTGGAGTACAAATTAAGTAAGGCTTATGCAAAGTACACGGTAACAGAAAGTTCGTAAAAAAAATGATAAAACCATGAATACGCTGCTGAAGCTAGAAGGGCATTATTGTAAGAGGAAAGGAATGGAGGGATTTAACCATTCAAGTATGTTCATGAGCGTGATGTGACCACTAGTGGGCGCCCAAGTATTTCAATAGTAATGAAACCAGCAGGCTGTGTTCTCTTCTCTCGCCTCCTCGACTATAATCTCTACTTCCTGGATACGCCGTTCAGAAAAATAATCAGGTTGGCTTTTCTGTTATATCGTAAATCGAGTTTCCTTCAACCTGTTGCATTTACACACACGAAGACGCAATTTTTTTTAACGAGAAATGCCCATTTAATGTCAGGAAATTAATGATGATGACGTAATATGGGACCGCGACGCGGTAGTCGCAGAGAAAGGTGACTAACGTTAACTAACTAACGTAATGAAGCTAGGCTACTAACACTTAACGGTATGTTCTGACATGTTGGTGTTCATTTTAATACGTGTTTTTACATATATTTATGTTAGTGTGTATTTTACAAAACGACAAAAAGTTCAAGTGTCTCAAATGTTAAACTCCGCTGTTTCTGTGTTTTCTCCTAGAGCGCCACGTCATTGATCGGCGGAGGAGTCAGAAAAACACACCCGCAATTTAGTTCGAGTTCCCGCTTTGGACCAGATAATAGACAGTTGTACTTCACCGTTTGCCTTCACTTTGCTTGACATTTTCTTACCAAAGGAGGACCAGTCAATAGGCGGTTCAAAATGACGGCGTCTAACTGGGGTCTCATCATGAACGTGGTGAACAGCATCGTCGGAGTCAGTGTACTCACCATGCCCTTCTGCTTCAAACAGGTGGGACATAGACATAGACACACATACACATATATATATATATATATATATATATATATATATATATATATATATATATATATATATATATATATATATATATATATATATCAACAATACATCAACTAAATATCGCGGGGAAGAAGTATTTAGTTTATTTACTTAAGTAAAGGAAACAGTATAAGTCCTGTAAAAAGTAATACATGTATGTATGTATGTATTATCAAACAAGTAAAAGTACATATTATGTAAAATGACTAATGTCAGTGTTATATTTTGGGCATTATTATTGCTGCATTAACATGTAAGCAGTACCTTAATGTTGCAGTTTGTCAGGGTGGAGCTCATTTTAACTGCATTATTGGATAGTTTAATCTTTAATAATGCATCATATTTGATCAAATGGAAACATAGGAAACACGCAGGCAGCTATATATACCCTTTAAAACCTGATACATTATACTGTACAGCAGCATCGCTAGAACCTAAAAACAGCTCATGTCAAGTTGTCACACATCAAGTGCAAATTAACAAGCTTCAGTTTGCCGAAATAATGGTATTTGCAGTCAGTTGTAGTTTGGAGTGGTGTTGAATTTTTACAGCCTTTTAGTATAACAACATTCATTCAACAGCATCACATGACCCCCCTAAACCGCCACCCAATTGTGAAATCAAACTGAACATTGTAACCTTCAGCTTGATACTGATGAGAGTGTGCTTCATTTTGGCCTCTGTGTGTTTTGTTTTGTCATTGTACGAGGACATCCGCATGAAGGGACGTTTACAGTTTTTTTTCGACGACACTGGGCACAACTGAAGTCACATGTGCAAAACTCAAACTACAGTCTGCACTACCAACAGTCACCTGAACTAAACAGTTCACCTCTCCTGCAAAACTCATTACAAGCAACACAACTCTTAACACACGTCTCAAAACAGGCTCAGTGCAGCCAAGCACTATGAACAGTCCTCACTGAGCTAACACACACACTGTCACTCAGAACACACGGAGTAAAAACACTAGCGTCAAACACCAATACAGAAATTACAAACTTTCTCATCTTTACAGTTTGAACAATTTGAAGTGACTTCACACTACTCAATAGTTTCTTTAAAGAAAAGATGTGGATTTCATGTAATATACCAATTGTTATGTAAGGTAAACAAGAAGGAATGAAAATCAGCAGTTTTCTTCAATATAGTATTTTGTCTCTAGTAATTTATGGAATTATTGGAAAAAAAAAACTAAAAGTGCATAACAGTAACAAAGAATAGTGTGACTAATCCTGCCTCCTCCATGTGGCAAGTTTTCTTCATCTCACTGGGTTTCTGCATCATCTCTAAATACTAATGAATGTAGTGTTTCCATTGCTTTCACCTCCATTACTTTCTGAAAAACAGTAAGAACACAGTTTTACTATAGTAAAGATATAGTGTTTTTCACATTTTTGTTTTATAGCTGTGTATGTAACCTCAGACATCTTACCTAGACATGGTAACTTGGTATCTTTGCTCTTATACCTCTTTCTCTCAAACGGTACAGTGTATAATTGTTTCATTCTTCTTTGGTGTTTGTATATACAAAATAAGGCTTTCTGAGCTTTCTCTATATAAATACCGTATATGTTCACTGACTAGTCTAAAACAAGACACCTGCTTAGGCTTTCAGCTGAAATTGCAATCAGCAGTGTTTGATAGGCACCCGACTGAAATCTATTCTGTTTTGAATGTGTGGTTAACAGTTTTGACAGCAGTGTGTTAGCATTTGAACAAAGTGCTGTAAATCCACAGTGTTGTGCACGTTGTGGTTAAAGTGATGGGATAAGTGTGTAGAGTTTTGAAAACTGTGTTCAACCAATGGAAAAAACGAACTAGAGTTTGGTCCACATGAACTGCTGCTGTGCAGACTGTAGTTAGAGTTTTGCACATGTGGCTTCAGTTGTCGTTTAGCAATCGAAAAAAAACTGTAATGAATGACGGGGTTGCTTTTTATAGCCGAGCAACTTCCTCATCAGATCAATGGACGCTTGTTTGAACATAAACAGCATCTCAACTGCAGCAGGAGTCTTTTCACTCTCCCCGTTAAATCATTTAAACACCCTTTGTCTTACAGGTTTTGGCACAAATGCCAAACTTGGTTCAGCCCCTCTTTGTTTGCAAAAGCTTTGCTGAAGTACCTTTTGGCAAGATACTGTAGAGCAGCAGGGCCTTACCCTCCAATATCCCTGTGAAAAACAGGGTAAAGCCAGGAATTCATAGCGTATCATTGTAGTCACCAAAGGAAATTAGGATATATCATTGTCATCACAGTATGAACTCAGGAAACTATTTGCTTTGGAGCATTTCATCCTGCTTCCTACTTCACTGCGTCTCTGTTTATTAGTGTACACAGGTACTAAGCAAGTTCAACATTTGTGCAGTATTTGTAGGTCTTTCAGCACGGAAGGAACTAAACAAGATACGAGGTGGGGGTGGCACTTCTTTAAAATGCTTAATGTTCCCCTGCATAACATAATATTTTATTGGACCCTTGAACTCCCTTTCAATTATAAAAACAAATACACCTCTCAGACAAAAGGCAATCAAAAGTAGCCCTCTTAAACGTAGCATACAGTTGTTTTATCGCACACTCTCTGGAAGCTAGTTGTTGTGTTCCAGTCATAGATTGTATAAATGTGTGGATCAAATTAGTGTCATTGCTCAATATTTTATATTGTGGATATCCTGTACACGGATAAGCTATCCGTTCTTTTGTTATCTTGAAGTGTGTGTGTATAATTCTTCCATAGAACTTTGTTTTGAGTCTACTGAATATAAAACTGGACAATGTGTTTCTTCCTTGGACTGGTGTTGTAATGCATTTTAAGGACTAAATGTAATCAAGATAGTTTAGTACCAGTTTGAATCCTAGCCAGGGCATCAAGACTCAATCATGTAATTTTTGGACGTTGATGCTTGTATGATATGATAGACATGATGAAGCATTTAGTATTTCAGTAATATGCTGAGATGTGTGTATTTCCACTGACTGTGGAACGTCTGCGTCCCAGCTCCGGCGGTCCGCAGAGCTTCTATTTTTGCCGGACGCCGGAGAGCTCCGCAGCAATTCAGCACACGGCAGATAGTGCGGGACAGGATGTCGAGCACAGAAACAAAATAAAAATCTGGTTAATTTTCAAAGTAAAATGCACAACACCTTGAAAACACAGCACAGAGTTGTTTCCCCTCTACTCTCCTGGATGGAAACAAACTGTTGTTGGTTTTGTGGTTCTATTCTACGTGAATTTGCGAGATATTGTGGGTCCTCGTGACTACAGCTGTCAGTCATGGCCGCAGCCGTGCCACAACGAATCCGGACCTAGTGGGTATTGACGGACGGCGGAGCACGCAGCCGTTCCGCAGCGGAGCCGGTCCGCAGACGTTCCGCATCCAGTGGAAATCCACAGTAAGTGTCCCTCTGTCCTCTTACAGTGTGGGATAGTGCTGGGAACTCTCCTGCTGTTCTTCTGTTCGTGGATGACCCACAAGTCTTGCATGTTCCTGGTCAACACAGCGAGCAGCACCAAAAGAAGGACTTATGCAGGATTGGGTGAGTTTAAACCGTAATGAGTGACATTGTTGTATTTATCGCTGACAGTTCGCAGTAGCAACAATAGCCATCGTGACTGAAGTAGACAGATAAAAAGGTGTCAGCAACGGAAGCTACCAAACATCACTACCCACAATGTTTTTTTTCCCGACACTGCCATCTGTTTGTCCACATGTTGTTCGCACACTGACGTCACTCCCTTCTCTGCAGCCTTCCATGCTTACGGGAAACCAGGAAAAACAGTGGTGGAGATGAGGCGAGTCTTATTAGTAATTCACTACGCACATTATGCTGTATTCAAAGTGTATATTATGACTTGATTCCCCCCCCCCCCCATATAATTATCATAGACGTATACAAATAAAGTGTATTTATTTCCAAAACCATAGACGCTAATAATAATTCCGATTTCCCCCTGTCCCATCTCTCTCTTTCCCTGCAGTATGATCGGTTTGATGTTGGGGACCTGTATTGCCTTCTACGTCGTGATAGCTGATCTGGGCTCAAGTTTCTTCGCTCAGATGTTAGGTTTACAGGTTTGAGATCATTATTTGCTTTATAAATTCATCGCTCGATCTTTGAGCATGTGTTTCATATCCAGAGCTCCCCTCTGCGTTCCCCGTAACTTTACTCTTAAGCAACCAAACCAGCTAATCACTGTAGTAAATGTTGGAATAATGAGAGGTAAAAGGACAAACTAACAATTGGTAGAATCAAGTCTGTAAATAAGTTCTGAAGAAACAATGTTGTATTCTCATGTCCCAC
Organism: Sander vitreus; assembly: GCF_031162955.1. NCBI lineage: Eukaryota > Metazoa > Chordata > Actinopteri > Perciformes > Percidae > Sander > Sander vitreus. The sequence continues at coordinate 16,623,302 of NC_135875.1, read as the reverse complement.
TCCCCTAAAGGTGACTGGCAGTTTCCGCGTGCTGCTGCTGATCGCCGTGTCTCTGTTCATCGTCCTTCCTCTGAGTCTGCAGAGGAACATGATGTCCTCCATCCAGTCCTTCTCTGCTATGGCGCTCATGTTCTACACCCTCTTCATGTTCACGGTGAGCCCAGCAACACACAGACACAATGCCATTACAGTGTCACTGTAATGGCATTGCTTATGGAGGACAGTAACAGCCTTTTGAATATTGCTTTTGTTTAGATTTTGTTGGTGGGTTTTTATGTTCCAGTGCCAGAGTTGATTTTGAAACCAACGTGCTCTTTATTGTAGTCTTCTTCCCCACAGACATAGTACATATAAATACTAAAGATGCATTTATAACTTGCAGCACAGTGTCACACCTTGCTGTCTGTTCTAACTTACCTGGTTTTCAGAATAATTTTCAGATGAATGTTTGTTTCGTTTGAATTTCGCTGTGTTCCATGTTAATTCCTCCTTTTTTGCTCCATTGTACAGAACTATGTCCTTCTTACCAACACAATATTGTCTTGCTCCTCTTTTTGAAAGAGCAAATTCACACTAAATCACATCCGGCAGAAAACAATTGCTGCACTGCTCTTTGCAGGCTGAAACAAAGGCTCTCCCCTGGGAAGGAGACACCACTTGGAAATGGCCACTAGAGACATTTTAAGCACTGTAAGTGCAAAGTAAATGGAGGTCACATAGTCAACTCCACTAAATCACAAACATTTGTTGCCAGATATAAATATGTTTTATGTTTATTTTGATATATTTCGGACTTATTTTTATTGGAAAGACTTTTATTTTCAGTACAACATTGCTATTTGTAAATACCTTTCTGCCCCATTCAATCAGCATTGAGTTAAAACCACTATGGCTGCTGTAATATTTCAAATGTTAATACTAACCTTTATGGTTATTTGGAAATAATTCCTTCAGCAAACTGGAAAAATGAGAATGTTCAAGGTTGAGGACTCACATACTGTAAGTCACATTGTTAGCCATGTAGCCTTAACTCAACCTTTTGATGGTGTTACACTTCTGGCTACACTCCAATCAGTGATGTCCTAGCAGGGGACTGTTTAAAACAGTTGTGTACCCCTTTACAACATGTGTTTCCTTTTTTCCGATTGTGCAGGTTGTTTTGTAGTAGCATTTCAGATTTGTTTGCAAGGTGAAAACAATACATCTACTGTACAGTGTAAACTAGGGCTGCAACTAACAATATCTTTTCATGATCAATTAACTTTAACTTAATCGATTATCTTGGATTTCTTTTAATTAATTGAACGAACTCTAGGCTGATTACTCTAAAGTCTATTAAATGTTAGAAAATGGGGGGGAAATGTTGATCACAATTTCCTAGATACCTCGGTGACGTCTTCAAATAGCTATTTTTTAAAGCTATTACACTGCTCCCAGTTAATGGACTAGTCGTTTCAGTACTAGTGAAAACTCAGCAGAGAATTGCACATGTTTTCATGTGAACAGTCCAGTCCAATCAGCCATCAGTACAGCATGAAGCACAGTTTGGGCCCCATTAACATATATTAAAATACTTGCTGTCAATGTTGCTGAATGAGGACGCACAGCACTGCACTCCTATGCCACTAAAGTAGCAACTGGTACAACTTCCCATTAGGACGTTCAGTGCTCCGCTGTTTGCATTTAACGCTAAGCAACACTGACCGCACAGCTCTGATGGAGTGTTGCGTCATAGGTTGGAGTGTGTTCAGAGGTGCAACATACTAAAAAGTTTGACTCCAGTGACGGTTCAGCAGAACTTTCCTGCCTGGTGTGACTCAGCTCATTTTACTTTTTAAATGCACACAAGCGTTTGTGTGTGGTTCTGTTTTCCTGACCCATGTCGCTGCTTCCACAGACACTGCTGTTTACAGTCTCCTTTGTGTGATGTGACGTGTAGTTCCGTAGCATGGCGATAACCTGGAGCTGTGGTGTGTGTGTGTCTGGCTTTAGATCCAGGCCCGGCCCAGTCCAGACCCCTAACCCTCTAACAGTGATGTATCTCCTTTCCTTCCCTCCTTTCATCCTACCCTTCGTTTCTCCTCTCTGCTCATTTGCACCCCTTTACTTCTTTTGTCCTCCTCTTTTCCCACGTGTTCTTCTGCTATCCCTCACTCTCCTCGACTACCTCCTCTCCTCCTCTGCACTGCCTTTGTTTGCTCCCCTCTCTCCCACCGCTGTTTCTGCTGCTGTTGCTGTAGATAGTGTTGTCGTCTCTGCGCTATGGCATAATCTCTGGCTCCTGGGTGGAGCGGGTTCACCTGTGGCGCTTCAAGGGCGTCATTCAGTGCCTGCCTATTATCGCCACAACCTTCTGCTGTCACCCGTAAGTAAACCACGGAAACCACCCCTGATATAACACCACCGTAAGGGCAGTCGTGTGGGGGGGGGATGATGGAAGCCAGATGTTTTCCCCTGCATCTTTAAACCCCCCTCCAACCTACCTGAGTCTTCCACCCACTCCTCTCAGTCATCCCCATTTTTCACCTTTAACTTGGGTTTGGTCTGAGCTATTTCAGCTCTGTGAGTGTGCCTATGTGCGTGTGTGTGTGTGTGTTTGTTTGGTGGCAGTAGTAGTAAGGCAGAGAAGTGTAACATACTGATGTGAAAGTTTCATCTTTGCTGCCCTTCCGCTACCGCCCCACACCCAGGATGAGCAGCCTGGGTGTGGATGTGGGAGGCTGAAGGGTTATGGAGGGTTCTGCTGTCCTTTGGGACTTCATCAGGTAATAAAATGAGCAAGACTAAAGAGACACATGCTGATCGAAAACCTGTGGGGCCATTTTTGTCTAGATTACCCTTTCATGAGCCTTTTATTTTGATCAAATTTATGATTTCACTTTCATTCATTATAGATCGCCTTCATTACTCCATTTTCTTCAGCTACGACAGGTTTTTTTGTTCAGTATGGGGTTTCTTGTCGTGTCTCTTTGTTGTGTCCCTTTCTTCGTTTTCTCTGGTTTTCTCTCCACATTGATTACTTTCATTATCTGTCTGTGAGCCGTCAGCATGGGTGCAGCCCCCCTCCTCTTCTTTGTGCTCTTCCGCCACTTGTCTTCATTTGGTTCGGGCCGTAACCCCCTGCCCCCCCTCCCCCTCCTTCCCCTCAGATGGTGCTGTCCTCGTTCAAACACGGGCTGCTCAGCGACTGGTGGCTAGGGCAGGTCAATGTGGTGCGCTGGGAGGGTGTGTTTCGCTGTCTCCCCATCTGTGGGATGGCCTTCGCCTGTCAGTCGTAAGTACTTTTGCCGCCCCTCCGCCCGCAAAGGACCATGTAATGACACTAACGTCAAACAAGACTCTAAACAAGCTTCAGAAATATGGAAAATCTGACGGAAGTCCTAAAATGTGGTGGCTAGATGGCTCAACCGTGTGCTTTTCCACTGTCTAACTCCTGCAGTGGCACAGTGAATTGAATCTTTCATTGCTGCATGTAGAAATTGAGCAAACATCATAATTACTGCATGTGCGCTTGCATCATTCCTTTAAGCCAGAGAGATGCACACATTTGTGGTGGAGATGAGGTGGTTGTTGAGGGATTTGTAGTTGCAGAGCAAGCCTACCCATTTTTGCTAATGTGCTTTTCACAGTGAGCTCGTCCAAATCTGCTCCACCATCAGGCCTGCCCTCTCTAGAGTTAACCTGAGGCTTTAGTTGATTCTGATTGTGATTCTAAAAAATACGAGTGAATTTTGGCGGAATTTGTTACGGAAAGCAACCATTTGTTGCAAAACAGTGTCATTGGGTTGTGTAGTGACTTTTAAATGTCACGACAACAAAAAGTTTGCCAGACAGTGAGAGGGTTTTCACGGCAATCTTCGCATTGCATTAAATTTCCCTGCAGTGACTGCAGAGATCAAACCACTACATTTCACGTCTTACACTTTAATCAGAGCTTCTCTGACTCACCGTATACATTAATTTCTCCATCTCTCCCCCCCCCCCCCATCTGCATGTTCTGTCACTGCCTCTCTTGTCCTGTCCACTACGCTTTAGCGCTTGCTCTGGGTTTGCAGTGAGTTGAGCGGGCGATGGGTAACGTCCGAAGGTCTAGTGGGACCTGGATGTACGAAGTCTTATCTGTAATTTGAATGCAGCGCTGGGGAAGGATGTAGAAAGTGTTATGGTGAGGTCACTAGGGGCCAGATGTTTGGGTGGTGCTGCTACATGGGTTTGTTTGTGTGAGAGAGAGAGAGTGAGGTAAGTGGCAGGAGTGGGTGACCGTCGCCTTGAGACTGGAACGAGACTTTAATTAATGTAATTGCACAAAGCCAACATAACATTATGGTACGGCGGGCGTGTTTATTAGCGAGCGAGGTGTGCGCACGTTAGAAGAAGAAGAAAGTGTGCACTTATGTGTGTTTATGCATGTGTGTTTTGTGCGTCGTTTCCCACTAGCAGCGCTGAGTGATATTTGGCAGGGTGATTTCTTGGCCTGTGGTCAGGCCGAGCGAGGCAGGCGCTCCGTTCGGCGGCAGGCAGCTAAAGCCAAACCACTAATCAACACATTGGACTGTCGCCATCTTACAGACACACACTGATGTATTCACAGGCTGATTAAACAGCTCTCAGCACATTGGATTTTTATTACATTCATGAAATGTGTTTACTTTCAGCTAAAACAATACTTAACATCACCATTATGACGGGATGGGAGCTGGCCCCGTTGTTTTTTGGCTGCGCATTTGAATAGCGAGGAGCCGTTAGCTCACAGTAAAGGGACATAAGAAAAATATGTGCGGCGAAAAATGTCCCTCTGTGATGTTACTGCCAGCATGCATTCAACTCCAAGTTAATGATATTATCTGCAGCACACACTCAAGCCCTCCCAACACACACACACACACACACACTTCCCCACATTGGCTTTGAAGACCTTCTCCCTCATATTTCCTACATTTAAGAGCAGCGTTAATGCAAAAATACATTAGCCTCTGAGTAAGGACTATTGAGTGACCATTAGGTGCTTTAGCTCCCCACTTACAATATGCCGTTTTCTTTAACCTTGGCTATGAGATTTACTGGTTTGCGGATTAAACAAGCGTCAAGAAAAAGCGCCACGGGACAGTGCTTGCTCATAAAACCGGAGTGTGTGAAAGAAAGGAAAAAGTTATGGGCTCTCTCTCTCTCTCTCTCTCTCTCTCTTTTTTCCTTTCATATATATATATATATATATATATATATATATATATATATATATATATAATATAAAGAGAGGAGGCGAGCACAAAGAATCTGCCAGAAAAGTTTATAATGCTCTAAAACCTGCCAGGCAATCTCTGTTATATATAAAGACTGTAAATTCACGGGTTAATGTCCCGACGGCTCCCTCCAAGCAGCCACGCTCTCTTATAGCACAGAACAGAGCATGACAGAGGGAGACAGATACCTGGGTTTACAGACAGACAGACAGACAGACTCAGGTGCAGCTTCAACCAGCCTTGACTACTGTCGCCCATTCTGTGTGTGTCACGCACACACACACACACACATGCACGCACTCGTACACTTCCTACATGCTTCACCCCCACTGCCATGACGTTACTTCCATCTACTGCAATTAAAACATTTGGAAACACAAATTATTAGTAAATTAATATTTGCATTAAATTCATAATATGTAAAAAAAATTCCACATGCTGAGAAACTTGTTGCATTCATGTGCATGTCAGATGTTCTTGCTTGTGCTTTACGTCCAGACTTACATGCGCCTTAATTCCGTCTGGCGGTATGGGTTTGTAAGAATCGACTAATCAATTGATAAATCAAGGGACAAATCATCACTTAATTATTCAGTCAATGTACTTGGTTAAACAATTGCTGGATGCTTGGGCAAAAAGGGTGCGCGGTCACGAAAGGGCTTGTATCATGTGGACGCGCCAACAGCGTTGTTGTCATTACTTAGAATTCCTCATGGGGGCGGCAGAAACTACGCACTATAGCTTTAAGCCACTATGATGTCTTATTATCTCAAAACAAAATATTTAAGCAAGCTGTAATTAGTTTTATTTGCTTGTTTTGACTTGTAAAGAGATTATTTTAGGTCAAGTTGGTAGTGAACTACATTCATTAACAAACAATGCAGATAATCTGCAAAGTTACATCTGGGAAACCAGAAATCTGTTAACACTCAAATGGACTAAACAAGCAATAAGCAATCACAAGAAAATGAGAAAAGACATGCATCATTTGGTTATTGAGTGGCACAAATGGGCCTCCATATGGCTGCTCATTAAAGAAATCTACAGAGCAGTTTCCACTATCAAATTATTGAAGTTGTAGATGTCTTGACTGTCATATGTTGCATGTTGTCAGCTGTTTGAGAATAAAAGAAAAGAAGCTGATTCATGTAACATTCACGGGTCTACTTTCCCCTGACTCTCACTGCCAGACTTAGGAGCGCCACATCCAATAGCTAAAAGTTGTGTATGTGATAATCCGGACAGCACATGAATGCACGAGAGCAGTACCAGTGTGGTCTTGTGTCACGCAGCATGCAGAGTTTGTTGTTGTCGGGCTGCTTGTCTCTCACAGACAGGTGCTGCCGACCTACGACAGCCTGGACGAGCCGTCCGTCAAACGCATGAGCACCATCTTCACCTCTTCCCTCAACGTAGTCACCATCTTCTACATCACTGTGAGTGGAAACGCACAAGCCACCGCCATTTACACTGGCTACATTTGCCACGGTCACTGCTGTTAACATGGAAACCTCCCTCTTTCTGCTTTCCTGTGTATTTGGTTCACTCCGCCTCTCTCTGAACCAGGTGGGTTTCTTTGGCTACGTCAGTTTCACTGATAACATCGCAGGCAACGTGCTGATGAACTTCCCGTCCAACCTTGTGACTGAGATGATTCGCGTGGGCTTTATGATGTCTGTGGCCGTCGGATTCCCCATGATGATCCTGCCCTGCCGCCAGGCGATCAACACCATGCTTTTTGAGCAGCAGGTTAACCTAAAAAGCTTTCACCATACCTACCTATGTGGCCTGAAGTTGATACTTGTGCGTTTGTGTGTGCGTCGATCTCTTTAAGAGAGTGTGTGTGTGTGTGTGTGTGTGTGTGTGGTACAGCGAGAGAGAGAGTGATGGTGATTTGCTTCAGAGCAAGGACTCTAGAAAGGCATAGTGGGAGACTGTGCTTTCTGACCACGGTCAGAAATCTGCAGCAGGAAAAGTTAACCCCCTCCTTGATTTCATGTAGTTTATGGAAAAGGAGAACCAGGAAATGAGTAGGGGGGAATGCAACACTACCACTAGCCACGGCAGAGAGACGTGCGTCGCTGCGACTTATAGTTAAATTTTTTTTTAAAGGGTGCACATCAGCCTACAACGTAGCGTAAAGCTGCAGACACACAGACCAGACGGCCGACCCTCGGCAGAAAAGGCAGTTGGACTGATCAGTGTCCCCAAGTTGGTCAAAAAAGTGCCACGGAACACACCGAAGAGACGAGACGTAATACGTCTCCATAGCAGCAGGCGGCGCTAATCTGTAATGTAATCTGTAATAAATGAAAACCGGCAGCTGATTGGACGAATGCGTCACGTGGGTCTGGTTTCTCCTACGTCAAAGACAGACTGTCATGGCGGCTTGTTCAGAATACGATCTCATATTGTACTAAAATAGTTCACCGAAACGTGTTTCTGAAAACATTTTAAGCAAGAAATAGGCCATGCAGTTGCTGAATCTGTCTTCAGGTCAGTTTAAAAGATTTTCGTCAGATTTTGAGAGACTCTAGTCACGCTCATTCCGCTCCCCGTTTCCTGGTTAGCATTCTACCAATCAGATTGGTCATTTGAGTCCGACTGCCGGCAGTGCCCGCCCTGCCGATTATACATGGCAAATTGGCAAAAATGAAGGCCGACAGCACGGAACACACCGAACAGACTCGAGTCACTGACCTCGCCAGACTGTCCAACGGCCGATTATCGGCTCTGTGTGTCTGGACCTTAAGGTCGGTATCTCCACGTACCTAAGTACGTAGCCACGGCGTCGATTTAACGCAGAAGCGTAAAACATCCCCCCTTCTGGTATGTGTTGGCTGGAGACTTTACTTTAAAGTAGATTAATCATAAGATAATACACAGTGTAACTTGCTGCCTTATTATTGTGGAAGTGGCACTCCCATGCTCTATGTAATGAGGTTTGACAATAAATAAAAACAGAAACATGTTGCTCCATGTTAACAGAGCCCACTGGAAACTAGGGCTGCACAATATGAGGAAAATGTCTAAGTGCGATTATTTGGACTGATATTGCGATATGATTCACGATATTGGAGGGAATGATCATTTGTGTATCATTATTCTCATTTTCATTGAAAAATATTAAAATTTTAAAATTGAAATGATTATAGTGTGATTTATGCGAGGATCTGTACCAAACAAAGATGTTTTATTTAGTCTGTAGGATAGGATGTGTAGGATACGACATCTCTGCAGCACCACATTACTTCATTAAGAACGGTTTGACACATATTTTGCCTTTAACAAATATTGCACCTCCCCTGCGATTTGGATATTGCACTAGTCCATTTTGGGATTTCGATTAAAAAATGCGATTAATTGTGCAGCCCTACTGGAAACACCTTCTGAGGAACTCAACTGTGACGTTAATTGAAATCGTATCTAGACATTACAGGCACATAAACACATCTGACTTGTAAAATTCCTGTGACACACAATTCTTTTTGTGGTTTAGAAAGCATATACAATATTGAATACAATATTGAAGATTTGTTTGTTGGCTCTGCCAGGGAAAGAGAAAGCCCTGTTTGTTTGTTTTTTTGGTGAAAACCAGACCAGTAGTACTGGCAATATGATGATGAGTGAATGGAAAAGAAAAAAAAAGGCAATATTGGTGTGTCCCCAACACTTGACTAATTGTAGCGGGAATGCTAACAAGCTACCCAAGGAACAAAAAATCAAATCGTACCCTCAAAAAAAGAAAATGTAATTGTACTAATTTGAGATTTGTGAGATTTTATTTATTTATTTTGTCTTTTTGTCTGTCCCTCTCATCTCACTCTCTGTTTTACATCTTACAGCAGAAGGATGGGACGTTTGCTGCTGGGGGATACATGCCTCCTCTGCGCTTCAAGATGATCACCCTCTGCATTGTGTTTGGCACCATGCTGGGAGGCATTCTCATCCCCAACGGTACATCCTGTGTGTATGTGAACAATCAGGCATGAATTGAATGGATTGAATGTGTGTGTGTGTGTGTGTGTGTGTCTGTGTGCGTGCGCGCGCATGTGTACAGATCGCTGACTGGAGGTCTTTAGGTGCATGTGTTCCTTTATGTGGGCGGAGTAGCCGGGGAGCTTTACGACAAGTGTGAATGTGACTTTACGAGTCAGTGACTGTCACACTCTAACACAGTCCTTAAATCAGGGCTCTAACTTTTATCTCCTTTTTAGACAGGCAGACAGGAAGATAGGGCTATTATTCTCTCAGACTCTCTCTCTCTCACTCACTCACTCTCACACACACACACACACACACACACACACACACACACACACACAATTACATGTACACACCAGTATTGTCTCTCTGTCCGGTTCTTTGAGTCTTTCCGTCCCACTCACAAACGGCTTCAAAATGGTGGGGATGTAAAGGTTAGAATGAGTTTGTTTTATTCATAATTTTATATGGTGGCTGTTTGTTAAACTTTTGATTGGAGACACACACACACACACACACACACACACACACACACACACACACACACACACAGAGCGGGTTTGGCTGGCTCTTTGTGTATCTAATCAGACTAATAGACTGAGGAGAAGGGAGGTAAGGACCCTGGGGAGAATGGACACTAAATCTGAGGCAGACAATATGGTGTCCGTCCTCTGGAAGAACGATGGGTTTCTAGGCCCGACGCCCAGCCGGCCCCAGTCTACAGAGACAGGGGTGGGGCCAGGGCTCGCTGCTGCCAGGAGCAGGGTGCCATGGATGGGAGCCTGGGGCTGGGCGGGTGCCGGTTATGAATGGCAGAGGCAGGTATGAATGGAGCTAGTGATAAATGGCGTAAATATGGGGAATTGCTTTTGGGAGATATGGAACAGTGAGCTCAGCAGGACGCAAACCCCTCAACCTTGGTAATTTTGGTGCCATGTTTGGCCCAGTGAGCTCTACAGCAGTGGGTCCCAACCTTTTCTGTCTAACATAGCTAATTATATAATTAATTTTTTATTTTATTTTGTATTAATAATTAATTTTTACGTTTAACCTAATTATTTCAACCATTTATCTTACAAGTACCCTTGGTTGGGAGTTACAGGAACACAAGATAATCCCTGTGTTTTTCTCTCTTTAGTGGAAACCATTCTGGGTCTGACTGGAGCCACTATGGGCAGCCTCATCTGCTTCATATGCCCTGCTCTCATCTACAGAAAGATCCAGAAGAATGGCTTCATTTCTCAGGTTACATAGTCAGAATTGGCACTTTCGTAATCAATTGCTCAGTGTAAATATGTTGTATTCACTGACCTGCATTGCTTCTCCTCTTTCTCTCTGTCCTGTAGCTGGTGCTTTGCGTGGGTCTGGGCATCCTACTGGTCAGCACCTTCACCACCCTCTCAATTTCATCTAGAAGCCCCGGCACCAAGGTCCAAGCTCCTCCTCCTCCAGCACCTGTCAAGCACAACCTGCCGCTACCGGACTTCCCCGAACTGCACGGTAAGATCGTGACATGGGCTTATGGCTGGCAATCACTTATCTGCTTGATGGACGATAGAAGGAAGTGGTTTACTAATGAGCCATGGAAACATTTACCTCAATGGGCCGGAGCCAGGGTTGTCTGCAGCGTCTGAGATCAGACAGCAGTGCTGCATGTAATTATTTCATGCAAAAGGCACCGGCGGCACGTGAGGCATGTTTATTTCTTGTTTTATTTTCAAAGTCGTGGACTACAGCGCCCTGAAACGGCAACGTAAAGAGAATGTGAACCAGTGGCAAAGGGCCAGCGAGACTAAAACAAAAGCACAAAGCCACAGCAAAAGAAAGGGGTTCTTTCATCTCTGTGAGAAGAAAAGATGGAGACAGACAGAGTGACAGACAGACAGGCTGGGTGAGGAGATAACCTCTTGATAATATCTGAGAGCAGCGCTGAGTGCTTGACATTGATGGAGCGAGAGTGATGCCCTTCAAACTCCAGTAATTTCTCTCCACCCATCTACCTCTGTTCTTTTCTCCTGCTGCCCCCTCCCCCCAAAATACATTGTCTACCCACCCCGTCTCCCCCCAGATCTCCTGTGGCAGCTATAAAATGCCTGCAAGCTCTGGCTGTATAAAGGAAGAGGGTGATATGGGTTTGGGGAGGGTAGAGGGGTGCAGACGAAACAAATGGAGATTAGACGGAGGGGAGCCTTTTTCGAGTTAATATTCTCAGTTTTAGGGTGAAAAAGGATGGCGCTTTTAGTTTCACTACTTCTCCTTACCCCATTGTTCCTCAGTGGCATCTTTTTCTAACCTGTTCACTGACACCAGCAAAGTATTTTTGCCTTTGTCTTTGGATTCTTTCCGTTACTCTGATTAACGGTTGATTTGAATTGTTTTTGACTCCAGGTGACACCCATGTGATCCAACCTTTACACCTGTTTATCACTTTCAATTTCTCTTCTCTTCTCTTCGTTGCTCAATTACTCTGCCCCACCAATTGTGTCCGTTTTGCCATTGTCAGTGTTTGCCGCCACCTAGTGGATCTACTCATCAGAAATAGTCGACTTGAAATCCATTACAGCTGAGAGCATCAGTACGCACAGTTCATGTGAGATATGCAGGGGTGTTAATTTATTTTAATGCCAGCAGTTAATGTGTGTAATAAACACAACTGTAAAATAAAGAGTACATGTCAGGGCCAGTGTTAAATAGTAATGCACCAGAATACAGTCATTTGACCTTTCTCAGACAAGAGAAAATAGTGGAATAAATTGGGTGTCAAATTTATTGCTTCTTAATTTAGTCACAGTAATGTGTCTGATAATTTTCAGACTGACTGTATATATTGGCTTTAAATGCAAATTAAAAAGCTCACCAGCAGCAGTACTAAACAGCTAAAAAATATGCAACTTTTTATGGTTGTATAAATCTAATTACTAAATGATTTACATTTGCCTTAACAGGGAACACAGTTTGGCTAAATGATCTTGGGAATATGTTGTATCTCCAGTAGCACTGGTCTGTGTTTTAATAGATTGTGTCTTGTGTGTCTGCATGCAGACAATCCACCAAACAAGAAGCCAGCGGAGATCGAGAAAGCGGAGCTTCCAGCTGTGCAGGTGGTGCAGCCTGTAGAGAGGGGCCCAGCTGAGCCCCCCCAGATTAAAGGACCAGTGGAACTACCTGACAGGAAGAAGGATGAAGAGGTGCAGTTGGACCGCCCTGATGCTGGTAAGGAAACTGAACCAAAGCTGGAATCTTGATCTGGAGTTTGAACTGCGTAGACTTAGTGTTGCCTGGTCTGTTTTGCCAGGTGTCGCGGTGCCAGAGGGCGAGGCCCATCGCCACGAACCCCCCATCCCCCATGACGAGGTCCAGGTGGACACAAGAAATGAAGAGCCAGGTTTAGGGCACGCTGTGCAGGTAGCGGACAAAAAAGACGACAAAGTTGAAGAGAAACCGAAGCCTGCCGAGGCTGTTGTGGGGAAAGAGGAAGTGGATTTGGGTGGTGGTGAAGTCCAGTCCAATGAAGTGGTGGAGAAGCCGGTTGCAAAGGCAGACAAAAAGCAGGACGTCCCCCCGCCAAAGGAAGTGGAGAAGCTCGAGCCTGTGAAAGATCCTCTTGCAGGGAATCAGGCTGCGGTGGCACAAGTCGATAAAGCGGGCAAAGCTCCAGATACTGCTGGGAAACGTGAGGGTTAGTCTCTGTTTTTGTATCACTGTAGTTTAAGGCAGCTGGGTTTGAAAAACAGTTCTCGGTAAACGCAACATTGACCCGGTGATATTTGGTGATCCTTCAGCTCCACTTCCTGAAGGAGAGCATCGTCCTGCTGCAGACGAGGCTCCAGGTATAGACAGCAAAGATACGGCAGACGAGAAGATGGACGGTGAGTGGAGTAGAAAACCTTCAGGGGTCCAGGGCCATAGACACGATAGGTCACTTACTTAGCAGCTGTTTAAAACAAGTCGCACTGCAAATGTATCATTTGGTAATGTATTATTTTTTTTTTATTCATACAATGGACTGGCTGTAATCTAAAATATAGCTGCATAAACATGTTTTTGTCCTGCTAACTTAAGGTTGGTACACATTTTGCACTAACATTCAACAATCATACAGAAAGAATTACATGTAGTAGAGGTGGGGGATACCAGTCTCTCCAACAACACCAGTAGCCTCCATTGACCAGAATGCAATGCAGCCACAGCTTTATGTGGCTAGTGTGTCATAGCCTGTGAAACACAGACCCAGCACATGACACATGAGAAAGAGAACACAGCAAATTCAACAATAAAAAAAAAAATCCCAAAATAACTTCATCACAGATTGAAAATCATTAATTAAGGTGTTTTTTTTCTTCTTGAATTAGCTACATTGTAACAAACTGTAAATCATGTGCTGCATGCTGTTAATGCCCCTGCCTCTCCTTTCCTTATTTCGCTTGTTTTATCTTATGTAATCTAGTCTCTGTGATCTGGTCTTGCTTATTGGGCCTATTTGTGACGGTTCAAATGGTTTAAAACACAGCAGAGATATTCAAATCCATTTCTTTCTCCTACTTCTTGACCTGGCTTGATACACCACCGACGCAGTCTTTTGTTGGCTTTTGTTAACTTTCTTGTTCTGTTTACTTTTGCCCTCTCTCTCTCTCCTTCTCTATCTTTACCCCCTTTTTGTCTTTCTCTCTCTGCCGGACTCCTATCACAGTGATAAAAAAGCTGGTTGCAGGTATGAATTCCCTCTTGCCTTTTTCTCTTTGTCTCGGTCTGTCGCTCAAATTTTCAGCTCAGTGGGCCAAGTTAATAGATATTTACATATACACACAGTACATATATGAATTAACATTTTATCATAATAACTGCCCGTGTAGAATCCACCCACTCACCTTTCCCCCTGACATAGTTTGTGTGTGTGTGTCTACAGCTGCCCATTCCAGTTGTTTAAGGCTACAATCTAGAGATGTGTGTTTGAATGGATCAATGAGATGGTACTTCCCTTCCCCTCTCATGTAGAGACTGGCCCTGCATCAGTCTAACTAAGCTCCTTAACTAATGCAATGTTCTGAGGAGCAGATTGTGACTTATTTTGAATTCCACGTTTCTGTCCTGTAGAGGGCCAGCTGGACCACGCCGTGCTACTGCAGGTGATCAAGGAGCAGCAAGAGCAACAGAAGAGACTTCTTGACCAGCAGGAAAAACTCTTGGCTGTCATAGAAGAGCAACACAAGGAAATCCACCAGAAACAACCAGCTGGTGGGTATACAGATAATGCTTTTGCAGGCATGACACTTGACAGAGATCACAGGTATCATAGGTGGTAGTGGTCAATTTAAGAAATAAATGTTACAAAAGTGTTTTTAACTTAAAGGGGCTGCTGATGGTGAGGCAGAGAAAGGCATCCAGGAGGGGGTGGAAGATGGAGCAGCAAAGCCCAAAGAGCCTGGCCTGGACTCAGACCTGAAGCAGCCCAAGGAGGAAGCTGGAGCCGGAGCTGCCGAGCCTCATCCCGCGGCCCAGAATCAAGTACAGGCTGGGGATAAGGGTGCCGAGGTCGTAGCTGTTCAGGCGCCTTACAAGGAGGATGGCCATGTTGCACTCGGAGGAGAATCCCATAAGCAGAGTGAGCTTGGGGCAAGGGGAGTGCCACTGGGAAAGAAAAGACCCGAGGACCGTCAGCCTGTACAGGCAGCTCAACTTAAAGATGAAGAAAGAAGCCTAGATAAGGAAAAAGAAAAAACTGAAAATCTTCAAAAAGAACAGATAGAGAAAGAAGTTCAGGCAAGACTGGAAAAAGAACGGCTTGAGAGGGAGAAAAAGGAAAAGATGGCCGAAGAGCAGGAGTTAGAAAAGGAGAGGATAGAGAAAGAAGTGCAGGCAAGATTGGAAAAAGAACGGCTGGAAAGAGAGATGAAGGAAAAGATGGCCAAGGAGCAGGAGTTAGAAAAGGAAAGGATAGAGAAAGAAGTGCAGGCAAGATTAGAAAAAGAACGGCTGGAAAGAGAGAGAAAAGAAATGCTGGCCAAAGAGCAGGAGTTGGAGAGAGTTGAGAAAGAAAAGATAGAGAAAGAAGTGCAGGCCAGGGTGGAAAAAGAACGACTAGAAAGGGAGAGAAGAGAGAAGCTGGCCAGAGAACAAGAGCTGGAGAAAGAGAGACAGGAGAAAGCTGCAGAAGAGAGACTGCATCAGGAGATGCAGAAAGCACACAATGAAATACTTGAGCGAGCAAAGAAAGAGAAACAGGCGGAGGAGGCTCGGGAGAGGCTGGCCCAGCTGGAGCGAGTCGTAGAAGAAAGAAAGGCTGCACAGGGGGCTGAGAGGGAAGACAGTGAAACTTTGAAGAAAGGAGGACGAGACCTCAAAGAGGAAGTTGCTGCTCAGGCGGACTCAAGAGATGGTGTGGAAGACGGAGCCGTCAAAGCCGGGGCTCAGCCCCAGGGCTCCCACGAGAAATTCAGGGACCAGGGAGAGATGGATCTAAGGCGGAGGCGCAGGGCACTGGGACCCGGAGAAGCTGGAGGGCCCCCGGAGGAGCCCGGGGTGCCCAGGGGGATGCCGAGACTGGAGCCCCTGCTGGAGCTGGGGGGCTCCGACCTGCACGCGGCCCTGGAGGAGCAGCTACTGGCTGGGGCAATGGTGCACACGCGGCAGATTAAACAGGCCTCAGAGGACGAGGGAACGAAATAAAGCATCAGACGCACACAGATTCTCACTCAATGATCGGGCAGCAAGTTCAACATATACTGTACAGCTGCAGGAAACTTCTAATACTGTGGACCGTGATATTGTTGCCTTACTTTCTTTCTCTCCTTCAGAAATGTTGTTGACAAAGAGGAACAGTTTCTCTTTCTTGATACTGTCTACTGTGGAAATAACAGTCTATTAAAGAGCAAAGTGCATGTACATATTAACTTATTTTTGTCTTTAGGGAGGACAATTTTGAAGAGGTCACTGTTGAAATGTATATAAGTCTATGCAAATACCATTCCATAGAGTGATTAGACAGGGAGGATGTATTAATGTTTGTATTTGAGTCACCCAAGTTCCTTTTTTATTCACCAGCTTTGTGGAGTTTGGCTCTCTGAAGGATCTGTTGTGCTCTCTCCTGTGCTGATTTTCTGTTAAAAGTTCAGTTTGTGTGTATCTGTTACTTTGAGATGTAAATATTGTAATATCTGTTATGGTTTAAGGTTTCTTTGAACCTACATGTACCGCGTATTGGATGTAATGTGGGTTCAGGTGCCTTAGAGTAAGACTTGTTTCACTATATTTTCAAATGAAAGAAACTGAATTCAACCTCATGCTGGAGCTACGAGGTATGTAGTGTAGCCTTAGGGTTTGATAAACTGGACAATGAAGCAGCTAGATCCAGATCATACGTTACCAGTCATTCCATCTTAAATATCTGTTCCTTGTTGATTTATCAGTGCCTTCCAATGTATATGCTGCTGTTTTATCAAAACAAATGTGGCAGTTTTTCCTCAATGTGTGTTCTTTTTGCTTCCACTCTTAATGCAAAGAGTACAGCAATCATGAGAAAATAACACTGACGACAGTGGAAGGAGTTTGTAGTGTTTCTTAGTAATCCAATCTTTCTCAAAATTTCTGTTGGACCTTTGCTTTGTACAAGAGGCTATTTTTCTATGTGCATTGTATTTCTGTACATTTTGCTAATAATGAATAAAAACATCTCTATTACATCCATGGCTGTTGGTCTGAGTTCAGACAATAGAGACAGATGATATGAATGTTTTATTCACCCGTATATATTTTATTCAGTCTGGCATGTTAAAGAATGTAGCAGTATTTCATGGTTTTGCTCAATTGCAACATGTAGTCTCAATTTCAACTGTAGAGTCTTAATTTTTCAACACATACATATTCAGTCCATTAACAGTGCCAAGTAGAGGAAATGTTGTCATCAAGATGAAACGATATGCTGCTGTCACAAAGTCGAACAACACTGAGAACTTCTTCCCTTTTCACCTTTTGAGGTCGGTCCACTGAATTGTCCGCTCTAACAAAGCCACAGTTGGCTTTTCATTTGGCTTTTCTCTTGGCCTGTAATAAAAAAAGAAAAACTTTTGAATTCCAACCATCTATAGCCACAGCATGAGACCAGCAGGATGATGATGGTCTTTGTCACTTACTGCATTTGTGAAGCAGGTCTTCAGTGCTTCAAATTCCTTGGCACACATGTCCTTCCTTAGCTCCTGTCTGCCTGTTGTGGTAGCAGCCACACACTTCCCATACGTCGCTGCCTAAATCACACGTTGACAAAGGAAAATAAATGTATCTTTGTCACTGTGTGTCCAGGATAGTGGGTGACTTAGTGATTTACAAGAACAATTCACATATAAAATAATTCTCTTCTGTTATGCTACTATCTGCTGAACTCTTGTTTGTTTCAGCACATCGTTAGCTATTCTCACTACATAGTTTCTTTGCCCTTCGACTTTAGTGAGGACATATTGTACATTATGTGTATACTGCATGTGTAACGTACTGTAAGTGCTCTTCATTATTGCTATTACTCTTTCATATTTTATTTTATTTTACAAATGCTTATCCTATGCAAATTGATTACTTCATATTTTTGTAGCATAGAGTGGTAACGTTAAAGGTGCTCTAAGTGATGTAACGCGTTTTTTAGGCTACAACATTTCCCGTCACATACAGCAAACATCTCCTCACGATCCGCTAGCCGCCTGTCCCCTGAACACACTGTAAAAAAAACGCGGTCTCTGAAGACAGCTCAGGCTCCACAAACGGCAACAAAAACAAACTGCGCCAACCTGCCCCACGAACCATAACAAACAGTGTTCCAGCCAATAACCGACAAGAAGGAGCTGGTTGAGCCATCACTGCAGCAGCGTTAGCACGTAGGCTACTTCCACAATGCTTATTCATGACTCAACCAACTCCTTCTTGTCTGTTGTTATTGGCTGGAACACTGTTATGGTTCGTTGTCCAGTAGAGTCCTGATCGGCCGAACATTTCTGTCCGAGCCCGGCCGCGTCCGACAGAGTTCGGTCGACGACAGGCATTAAGAAATTTGTGTCCGAGCCGACACAGTTAAAATCTAATTTTTTTCTCATAGCCTACTAATGACACATATAGGCTACGTTTTTGTGTGGAAAGCCCGCTTTTATTAAACAACTGTAGGAAGGCATTCGGAAATGTCAACAGATGAGCGCATCAGCGCACACGGGGCAACAAGCGCACGTTAATAAGCTGTTAAAATGTTCAATGTGCTAACCTTTCCTGCTTGCTTCGTTTCCGACCGTGGTCAGAAAACCAGGGGAGACTCGTTACCTCCAGGGCCGACGTCGGGATTAAAATCCCGTTTCTGGTGAGCAAATGAATGAATTTGGCTTTCAGTCTGGGGATTATTTTGGACACCGCACACACTGTGTACAAAACTTATTCCATCAACTCTGCTCCAGTTGCATACAACACGTCTGCTTCCTCTTTCTCTATCTCTCTTCTGCCCACTTACCCCCCCCCCCCCACACACACACACACACACACACACACACACACACACACACACACACACACACTGAGCTCTCTTAAAGGAGCCGCAGCACCATTTTACAACAAATGCCATATCGCGCTGATGTGACTGAGCCTGACCCGAACCCGACCATAATTTCTAAATATCTATCCGAACCCGGCCCGGCCCGTCGGGTACCGTCGGGACCCGTCAGGACCCGTCGGGCTCGGGTCGGGTATCCATGCCTTATTGTGCAGGTTGGCCCGGTTTGTTTTTGTTGGCGTTTGTGGAGCCTGGGCTGTCTACAGAGACTGCGTTTTTTTACAGTGTGTTCAGGGGACAGTCAGCTAGCGGATAGTGAGGAGATGTTTGCTGTATGTGACAAAAAATGCTGTAGCCTAAAAAACGTGTCTCATCACTTAGAGCACCTTTAAGTGCATTTCATTTTGCAGTCCTGTATTGAGTAACGAGAAACTGTGTTCTGTGGTAGCATTGGCAGCTAGCTTCACTTAATGTGAACTATGTCTACGTTCAACACGTTCACAGAATTGCAGAGCACAACTCCCCTTGCTAAGCCATGGCAACAGTGCTTACCTCTCCTGCGCACTGTGCAAAAAGTTCGGGGAAAAGTCTCATTCTCTCTCGACTGCGAGTCCAGGCATTTGACCCAGACATGGTTGCTGTTCGGGCGTTAACAGAGGTCCTTTTACGTTTTTAAGTTAACTGACGAGCAAGATAGAAGTGAACCGATGCTGATTCAGAAATGTACTAGCAAACGTTTAAAGCATTTCAATAAATAAAACTACACATAAAGCAGCAGATGAAGCATTTCTGTAATACCATGGACAGCGCCATATTGTTGACCCTGTCATCAAGGAAACGTCCGGCAGGATATTTGGTAATGCGATTGGCGTTTGTCACCGTCAATCAAAGTGTCAGCACTAGCTTTCCTGAAGTTGATTCGCTGTTTTTCGACCTTTAGGCGTAACCACCACGCCAATAGACTTTAGGATAGCTACCTGCGGTTTCATTATTGGCTAGCTGTCACCTCGAGCTCCGCCTTCCCCTCGTACCCCTCAGAGGAAGATGAGTAACCCGCAGCCTGGATTGCTAAATCATGGCAACATTTTTGGAACGATTAGCTTTTCTTCAGAAAGTAAGTGCTGTTTACGGTCATTAACGTTACTTAAAACCAGTAGCAGCTAAACGGAGCATGACGAGCATGACGTACGTTAACGTGTCCAATTGAAACTGTTAGCCAAGTGCCACCACTAGCTTGCTATTAGCCAGCTAACTTAGCTAACAGCAAGAAGAAACACATTTGGCAATTGCACTCGTCTCCATGTAATTTCTCAGTTGACATGTCAGCTTGTTTCGTTGAAGTTTTAAAGCAGCAAACAGGCTGTATGTACTGTTATAACTGCCTGTTTGGCCAATGCTGACCTGGAACTCAGATCCTGGTGTTATGCCAAGTTTGTGTGTGTTTGTGTGTGTGTGTGTGTGTGTGTGTGTGTGTGTGTTTTTCACCGTTAATCAAACTGTAAAGTACACCGGTTAGATTGCAATCACATGTTTTTGTTTGTGGACTGTGCAATGCTCGTGGGATACGTGTCAGCTTTGCACATGTATCACATTTGTTTTACCATCATCTTTTCCACCAACTGAAGGTCCCGACTCTGATGAAGGCTACAGCAGATGATGAAAACCCCTGTCCTGGCTACCTTTTCCAAGAGATTGGAAGTATCCTTTGTCAGCTTCTGTTGTGGCTCAGCCAGCAGCTGCAACCTCTGACAATAATATACGATATATATGTTTTATGTCAAATGGAAAATGACAGTTTAAGTCAGATGTTTGTTGTTATTAGAAAACCTAACAACAACTCTTCATTGAGAATATATGGATGTGAATCCATGGTTTAAATTTGAATCCAAAATCAGGACAGGATTTAAAGTTTATTGCATAGATTGTATAAAATAGGTTTATTGCCCTTAGTAGGAGTTGGTAATTAAAACAAAAAAGGGCACATCTTACATTTCCACACACAAATAGACACACCAGCAGGAAAGTTTTCTTCACAGTTATGCTGTTATCTTCTGGTATTCTAACCAGGGAAGAATCACTTTGACCAAATCAAACATATTGAGTCTATTACGCTATGGTATGAATATCCTTAACCATCATCACACTGTAGAAATCTCCCACGAGTCTTCAGGTTGCAGTCAGTGTTTGTTGGAGTACCTTCTAGAGAGGCTGCAGGTGGAGTCCTGTCATGTGAAACTTAAGGTGAGAACAGTGTTATTATTCAAGTTTCTGTCTGTAATATGAAACTGTGAAGTGGAGCCATAATGTATTAAGTTTCAAATGTAGGTTATTCTCCTCCCTTTCCTGTCTGTGAGTAACTCACTATTCATGCTGCTGGTGTTTCAGGTGCTGAAGATCTTTGTCCATCTTTGCGGTCATGGCTCAAACCATTTCCTAACAGAACTTCGTAGGAACTCCACCTTCCTCCAGCAAGCATCAGGTCAGACATTGGTCACTTGTGGTTTTAGCTCTGATTTGTCTTCAACACGTTCACGGAATTGCAGAGGACAACTCCCCTTGCTAAGCCATGGCAACAGTGCGCATCTCTCCTGCGCACTGTGTAAAAAGTTCAGGGAAAAGTCTCATTCTCTCTCGACTGCGAGTCCAGGCATTTGACCCAGACATGGTTGCTGTTCGGGCGTTAACAGAGGTCCTTTTACATTCTTAAAGTGCTCATATTATGATTTTTGGCTTTTTCCCTTTCCTTTATTGTGTTATATATCTTTTTGTGCATGTTATAGGTTTACAAAGTGAAAAAATCCACCCCAAAGGGACTTACCATCTTCCAGAGAAAACACTGTTCACAAACTGCTCCAAACAGCTCTATTGTAGTCCAGCATTTACTTCCGTGACGAACGTACGTCACTTTGTAACACACGTTGTAATGCTCGCCTAGCTGCTAGCGTGGCACTTCCTCAGGCCGGCTACACACTGGATGCGTCGCGTGAGCGTGTCGGCTGCGTGGCGTGTCCGTTTTTATTTCGGCTCCCATGTTAACAGGTTAGCGCTTACACACTGCCTGCGTGATACGCACGTCTCAGGCGCGGCTCGAGCCGCGTCGAAAATGCGTGCATGCTAGAAATAGAACCGCCGCCTATTTTTCACACGCAAGTGTGTTGGAAGCGTTTCCAGGCAAAATAGAATGGGAAAAGATGTTTATATGTCATTTTGACACTAATACATATTAATAAATTACATGTTGATGTTTGAAAGTAAATAGGTTTTTATATAAATGCAGATATAAACGTAATTATCAATTTTCTAATATTGCACCTGTCAATACAGAACGAAATATTCTGTAGCCTATTTTGCCGTCAATACTGCCGACGTTGTCTTTGCTGTAATCAAATCAGTATATATTTATGTATAACATGGTGTTTCATTTTATCAATGGGCAACATACATGTGTACAGACAAGGCTAGCAGCAGCAGCGTCGCGTCAGACACGTTTCCGGTGTGTAAAGACAGAAAAATCCACGCAGCCGCCATGCAGCTGACACGCAACAGAAACGCCACGCAGGCAGTGTGTAGCCGGCCTCATGCTCTGCAACTGACAAGCTAGCAGTACTTACTGCGCATGTGCAACTACCAACAAAGGACAACGAAGTGTGATGTCTCACTCTGTAGCTAAAACGAGAGCTCAACACACAGGGTGAAAAGAGGAGCTGCAGCAATGTGCAGTACAACAAAAAGATGGTGGTTTCTGAAAATTAAACCACATAAACCTATTCTGGTACAACCTCTAAATACAATTATGAATGAAAATGAGCATAATATGAGCACTTTAAGTCAACTGACGAGTAAGATAAAAGTGACCCAATGCTGATTCACTCTTTGTTAAATGTACTAGCAAACTTAAACGTAAAGCATTTAAATAAAAAATAAAAACATAAACCAGCAGATGAAGCATTTCTGTAAACCATGGACAGTGCCACAGTGTTGACCCTGTCATCAAGGAAACGTCCAACATCACCTGAACACTCACTCGCTGTCTGGTGTTTTGGCTTTTTAAGTTTACAGCGGCCCTCCTGATCCTATCCACGGCACAGCGTTGTACCAGAAAGTGAGAAATACAGCACAGGTAAGACGCAAGCTTTATTTTATCATCATGTCAGTCATATATCTGTGGCATCTAGGCAATTTGTACCTCTATTTGCAGGAAGTGGCCAGGTTGCTTTTCACAGATACAATTTCGGCCAAAGGTGGCATCTCCCCGCTCAACCTAGCCCCCCCAACAGTGGGTGAGTAATAACAAACACCTAATTTAATAATAAGGACCGTACATCCTACAATTATTTACTAAATATTTTTTTAGGTTTACTCTATTTTACAAAACCTGTAAATAGTGCATGACTTGGTCTGGCTAATCAAACTAACTAAACAGCTACAGTCCAAAGAACAGGGTTAATTAGGCAAATAAGATTTTTTTTGGGGGGCATTTTTAGGCCTTTATTTTCACAGGACAGATGAAGACATGAAAGGGAAGAGAGGGGGGGAATGACATGCAGCAAAGGGCCGCAGGTCGGAGTCGAACCGCTGCGTCGAGGAGTAAACCTCCTATATATGTGCGCCTGCTCTACCAACTGAGCCAACCTGGCCACCAGAACCCATTTTTTTTACTGTCATATGTAATAATACTGTCAATCATCTGAAATATTAGAGAGAGCAGAGTGTCTGTAAGCAGCTGGAATGATTTAAATCAGGTACATAAGGTTCTTTGTATTTTGTAAACTGAAAGCCTTGAGTACAATAGGTCTCCTGTGTCTTTCTGTCCAGGTATGGGCTCAGCAACTTCCCACAGGTCAGGAATGCAGGGCTTTGGATACAGTCCAGGGAAGCAGGGGGCAGGTGAGTGATAGACCACCACGCATACGCCGACACAAATCCAGTCAAACTTATCTTCTGTGTACATTTCTGGACCTTTTATGTCTGTACCTGGGCCTCCCAGCAGGCAGTGACTCACTCCTGGATAAGATCCAGAAAGCTGCAGAGGTAATGGCCAGTGCTGTCCTTCCCCCAACTGAACACCAGGGCATCCGTCTGCATGACAACCATTACCGAGCCGTAGTTGTGCCGTCCGCTCCCATAGAGGTGGCGGTGCCTGCGTGTGCCTATAACCTGCCTGCTCGAACACCAGAAGGTGAGACATTGTTGGTGTGATGGAAACCTGGGCTTCCTGTTTCTAAATAGTAGGCTTGAATCTCAAATATATTGCCGGTGTATGTATCATTGATCTGCTCACTATGTAGCAGTGTGGCAAGGCTTATTTGCGTATGATTTAAAAATGTTCATTTTGACACCTAACTACCGTGTGTCTTAACCACACAGCATTGACCCAGCGGTGCCCAGGGCAGGTAGGAGGCGGCTGGGAAGAGAGCGACAGCTGCAACAGCTCCTCTCACAACTCTTCTCAGGACACCACAACTAACAGCAGGGCCTCTGTGGGCAGCAAGTCAGCTGGTACCGGGAGTCATTCGGGGGCCAGTAGAGAGAGCAGTGGGGACCTATCGGAACGGTGAGTGTCTAAAATCACACTGTAGTCCCATTTGAGAGCTGGTGGATTAGTCTTTGAATGTCCAGTGTTAGCATAAGATAACACACATATTCTCACTTTCTCCACATCATTGTCATTTCTGCCTCACACACTGGCCTGGTATCCAGGGTGGAAGCTTTGCAGTTGGGGGACTGTGGCCAGGAGATGGCGCTAATCAGCAGGCTGACTGAAGGGTCCAGAGTTTTCCTGTCCAGAGAGGAGAGCCAGCACTTCATTAAAGAGTCAGTGTGTCTCAAATCAGACTGAGAATACTGCTTATTCTCCTTTTTTCAAATAAACTGTATTATTTGTCTATTTTCTTTCTAAATGGCCTGATTTCTTGTCTTCTGTCAGGTGCTCCATTCTCAACTGCGAGGTCGTGGTGGAGTTGCTCTCAAGCAAGCTTCAGGATCCCTCAAACACTGTTAAGATGGTAGCAATGGTTAAGAGTCACCAAAGATCTAGGTTTTCTTTATTATAGCGTGCAACCCTAATATACATATCTTGTTTGTCCTCCCAATCCTGCAGCGGGCACTATGTGCTGAGTCATGCCTCCTGACCTCTGACCTCCTCTCTCTGGAACAAATGTTTGGAGCTACACATCGAAGGCTCCGCCAGCTGAGCGACGGGGCTCCAGGACCTGTGGCCAACAAAGCCACTAAGGTAAGAGAGAGAAATAAAGAGAAAGCTACACACATGGTGAAGACTGATAGAACAGAACTAGATAATACTCAAAATGAGGGTGTATTTTTTATTTTTATTTGTATCACCTCTTACCAGATCCTGCGACAGTTTAAAGCTCTGATGGGTGGGTCTGTTCACGCTCCGAGGCAGGATACAGCCAACAGCAGCCATCAGGCAACAACTAATCAGCTTCCCACATCGGCATACTCAGACCCTTTACTACCAACCTACTCTGCTGACAACGCCAACCACAACCATTATCAGCCGGACATCCCACCAAATTGCCCATCTTCCCCCTGTGGTCTGGCCTTGGCCCAAAGAGACTCCTCAGGGGAGCTGATGAATGACGGCCATGAGGAGAAACGTTCTCCTAATCTGCGTGAGTTACTGCAAAACCAGGTGGAGCCAGTCAAGACTGCCGAGTTTAAATTTGTTGCTGAAGAATCCGAGCCTAACGCAGATGGGAGCTCTTCCCCTCCAGCTGAGCCCCAGGGTGAGCAGCCGTGTCCCGGCAGACTGTCCCTGTTTAGCGGCATGGAGCTGGTGACTAAGGGGAAGCCCCTGTGTAAAAGAGAGACGTCCCAGAAAGAGATGGACACGATGGGCTACAGCTTAAGGGAGAATCCAGCTGTGCATAACAGTATCGGCATCAGTGAAACCAGCGACGACGCTCCTTTAATTTGCAATTCAGTTGCATGTGATAGCAGCCAACCCGTATCTGCCTTCTCATTTCTCAACTTTTAAACACTGACTGACCAACATTTTACAGTTGGGACTGTCACAGTTAAACCAATGATGTCTTCATGTATATCCTTCTAAGAAATCTATTTAATTTTTTAAACCAAGTTCAGATCTCTAAGGTTATAACTATACAGTATATAAACAGCAGGTTCACAGTTAGGTTTGGATTTTTTGTTCTTATTTGTATGGTGCCTCTTTGGAAATTGTATTTAAGCAGCAGATTGGGCTAAGGGACAGAAATTTAGGACACGTAACCGTAGTCCTATTAGAGTTACTGCAATCCACAGTTGGCATGAGAAACCCCCTCAACTGTCACACGGGAGGACTATGAGGTAAACGATGTTGCTGTTTGTTTGCTGAGGTCTAATTTCTCAAACATATTTAACAAGAGTGGTTGACTTGCATTACAGATTATTGACAGTTGCTTTATCTCAGGATTCCTTTAAGCTAACCGAAACTGTTACGCCTCTGCAGAACCTCTGAGGGAGAATCCCTTGATTTGTAATTTGCACTACAATTGCTTTTGTTATGGACTCGTAAAACCTACAAATGAGAGTTGTCTTCCATATTTTTTGGTACTAAACTATTATGTCAGTGTAAATGTTATGAGTGTTAGTTTACAAATTATTTATTATGTTCACCCCTGTATTGATTAAAACATACCAGTGAGGATGGTTGTAGAGTGCATGTATATGATTAAAGACTAGTTTGGAGAACTGACGGAGGAATTCATTATTGACATGTTCTGTGTGCATAACCAATGTGCGGAACATCTGCCATCAGCAAAATGCTAAAAAATATCAACAACTTCATGAACGGTTGCTTGTGTAACCAAATAAAAGGCAGATTACTTTCATTATCTCAACAACGTTGTTTCAGTTACATACTGTACTGTGGCGTTGAGGACTGTGGAATGTGGTACACACACTACATGCCAAAATGGTAAGCCAACCTACCGATACATACAATGAACGCTACTGATGTATTTTGTATCAGTGAACACGAGCTATGCTGTAGCACATGCTGAACAATAAAACCTGCTGTATTTTTGTTACAGCACTAACTACTACATAAATGAGTCTTGTACTACTGTATTTAAATGGTATGAGTGACGTGCAGACATAACTTTCAGCAACAATTTATTTCAATGCCAAATGAATTGGAAAATGATGAATCACTTTCACCACTCTCATCACTTTATTTGCAACACAGTGTTTCTGGTCATATTGAACCATACAGAAACAAGTATGGCTGGCAGGCATATGACACATACACACACACACACACACGTGTAAAATGTTATAGAAATAAGCACATGGTTACAAACGTATTGAGAGAGCTTTTCCTTGAGGCTGTTTTTGTTGGACGCACTGTGCTGAGCATTACACTGCCTGAGCCGCAGACTCCAGTGCCTGCTCTCGCAGCTCTATAATTAGCCAGGGTCTAATCTGAGGTTGGATTTTGAGGCTCATGAAGAATCTCTGTTCCATTACCTTAAACCCACTGACCTGCCACGCCAAAACATTTTGGATTCATTCAGATAGTGAAAGTAACTGCAATACACTATAATTTAACGTTGTCACTTTGGTTGGAGAAAACAAAGAAGGCCTATAATGTTATTTTACTGAATTGTTTTAATAATGCTCCTTGGGAGTGAATCCATTAGCCTTCATGAACTTCCTTTGTGAATAGGATCACAACAACTCCCCCTTCACAGACACAAACATGCGGCTGACTTCCTCAGTCGACAGTAAACAGAATGAGGAGTTATTGAGTAAAGTGCTTAGCTTTATATCATTTTGCAAGCACTTTGGTTCATCACACCTTTCTTGTGATTAGCACCAATGAAAATGTCCACGCATCAACGCACGCATGTAAAGAGAGCGATACCTCTTTATAAAGTGCACAGGGTGCGTGCACACACACATACACACACAAACACACTTACACATCAACACTGCACAAAAAAACCACAGTGGTTGGGCCATGGAAAGGCGGATGTGCTTATGGTCTTAACAAATGGTACAAGGTGAGGTGGGGATGAGCCTTTGTGCCCAAAATCTGTAAACCTCCACACATCATCCCCTTCCCCCTGACCCGAGGGTGTCGCTTGAGGCTTTCAAGGAGGAGCCGCAGTGCCAGTAGTGTCAGCACTGATGGGCGAGGGACAAGAGGCCAGGAGAGGGGTCAGGTCACGGTCATGTTGAGCCTGGACGCCCTCTGGTCTGCAGACTACTGAAGTGCGCCTCCCTCAGGACTCTGTTGATGTAGTCGTAGGAGACACTGCTGCCGTCGCCATGGAAACCATGCTGCAAGGAGCTCCCAGAGTCTTCAGGCTTTGGGCTGAGGGAGTACTGGGTGGTGCAGTTGTTCTGGCTGTGTATGCATGGCCTGGCGCTGACCACTATTGCTCTCTCTGGACTACTGATCCCATTACTGCTGTCGCTGCAGGAAGACTGCAAAACCAGGACAGAGATCTGAATTGTAGTTTTGTGGATGGATGCAGAAGCATTGCATGTAGAGTCATAAGTATGTATACACATGATGCCAGGCTGCTTGCTCCATCTATACAGTAAATGTCAATGGGCTTTACGTTAGATAGAGCATAAATGACCTTGGCGGATTTATCCGTTCCCCAAAGAGGATTTCCATCACACTATCAAATGAAATCTGGGTACACCTACATCTGTGTGATGGTCTAAAGATTAATATAAAGATCAATTCAGTCTCACCTCTGAATCCAAATCTGACACAAGCAGGCTGGTACCCCCTCCTGATCTCTTGGCCTGAGGACTCAGCTGTTGGTCCTCCTCACTGTCACAGCTACGGTGACGTTTCCTGTACAAAACAGAAATGGAAGGAAGGAACAGAGTGTTGTGAGTGCAGAGGACAGTAGAGTAAACTTAAAAGTGAAGGAGACAGTGTGACAGAAACTATGTAGGCATGCGGAAAGAGATTGGGCGGAGAAAGGAAGAGTATAAGAAAGAGAGAACATGAAGAGGAACCAAAAATAGCAACACACACTCATATCAGGCAGTTACATGATCAGACATGTGGCGCTCCCATTATGAAAACACATTGATTAATATAGCTACATTCACTGGGGAACACACAGTGTGGATATTACATATATACTGCTTTATCAGCCTAAATTGTCTAGTTCTTGGCTTTTGATTACTGTAATACGTGATTTTGTTACAATGTTGCATTACATGTGATACAATTATTAAATGTAATATTGTGTGCAATGATGAGGCTGTAATAATGACGTCGAAGATGTGTAAAAATAGTTACTCCCGTTACCTGCTGTCAGTCAGCATTTCTGCAGTCTTGACGTATGTTTTTGGCCCAAAAAAAAAGGTTGACACTCCTTGTGAGCCCGGAATGCGTTATCTTATTTTAAAGCTTTGGCTTAGCTACTGCTCCACGACCATTTCGTAGAAACTCAGTATGGCAAGATCCCTCTTATCTCATCAGAAAGTCATGTGAGTGACCAATCTCCGGCTGAAGCACAGGTCGATGTAGGAAAGCACAAACCTCAGCTATGGGCTAGTTCGGACCTGTCACTGTTCCAAGTCCAGTCCGCCCTGCCTACGCCTCGGTTGTGGAACAAACTGCTGCTGGGCGTCCGAAAGCTAACCAGCTAACGTTAACTAAAGGTATTCTCGTTTACGCAGTGAAATCTCGAGTAACTACTCCAGTCATGAAAGCATAGGGAGCAAGCTAGCCTGCTAGCTGCTACAGTGCAATGTTGTATGAGCTAACTACTTTTAGCTAACTGAAAGTTCTTCCGCTTTCGTATTCCGTCAACTTGCCGTTAGTCGTGGTTAAGGTTAACCGTTACCTTGACAGCACTCCGACGCAAGAAACTAGCTAGATAAGTGCAGTTTAAATACATTCAATTTTAATGTTGTCTGAAGTAGGATAACCTATATTCCGAGGTCGTTAGCTAGCTAGGTGTGTAGCAGGCAGCGAGCTTTTCTTCTTTGGTCGTCAACGTTTCCCGAAGTGAAGAGCTCCACCCCTCTGTTTACCTGACGTCACTACAAAGCGGAAACGGCTTCCAGTGTCAATGGCGTCAACCTCAACCATGGATGTATTAAGAGAACCTTAACATGGTGAGCATATTGTGTCTTTTCCCCCCACTAATAAGTTAATTAAGGGGGGTTTTGATTTGTCGAGGACCGTCTTTTGTGTTGTTGAACGGGAGTACATGTAAGGGTTAATGCCACGCGAGGTGTCTATTAGGTAGCCTACGTAAGTTAACGTCGACGACGTGTGAATTGTTTAATGGGTCGTTTATTATTGTGGATTAATCGACAGTGTTTTCCAAAGTTCCATATTGACATGCACCTTAGCTACATAGGCCGACTGATAGGCCTATCTATGTGAGTCATGCTGATATATTTAATTTAATATTTTTTCCTCGTCTTTGCTAACCCGTCCCTCCCTGCCCTCTAACGTGATTTCTGTTTTAATTTAATTTAATTTAAAACAGAAATTTAATATAGTTTAATATGGCTTTTCAATTAACCGCTTTTGTTCACCTGTCTACTATATCTATATATATATATATATATATATATATATATATATATATATATATATATGTGTGTGTATATATATATATAGCTTACACAATAAGATGGCCATTTTTGCCAGTACTTTCTTTTTATTTTTTTAATTTTATATTAATTTATTGAGAGCATTTGCAGTTACAAACAACACGTACACATACACACAACTACAAAATAAATACATAAGCAATTCATATCCCAGGGAGTCTGTAAAGTCCATCAAGGCTAATCAACAAGCAGTCCAATTCATAGCATCCCATTTTTGCCAGTACAATACTGCATATTCTATGTCCATGACGTTCCACTTCCGGGATTGCTCCAGTGCCACCGGAAATTCCGCCGTATGTCACGCTTTTCGGCCAGTTGTCCGTTACCTTTTGCTTTCCTTGTGTTGTAATTTTAAACTCTGGTGGATTTCTGAGGACTATGGTTAACTGCTCCTCAGATCTCTGCAGGGTAAATCCAGACAGCTAGCTAGACTAGAGTTTAGCTAGACCCTCAGACCCTCCTCAGCAGTGCTATGGAGGAAGGTCTGGCAATGCGAGACTAAATACTGCATAACACACTTAAAATAAACGTGTGACCATAGCTTATGTCACTGAATGACCAAAAAATGACAAGACATGCAATAAACTACATTCAAACTACATTGTGGGCTATACAGATGGAAGAGGCATGCACAGTATGTTGCACAGCAGTTTTTTTGAACTCCCAAATGCAGCATGTTACATAGTTGGCTGTTCTTGTAGGTTCCTTTGGGGGAGGCGGGGGCCCAGACAGACCAGTATCTGGAGGGGCTCAGAGAATACTGCCAGGCCTTCTTCTATGGGCTTCCTGTCAAGTTTCTGCCAGCGGTTACTGTGGCTAAAACAAGATGTTCGTTCAGGGTTACAGCAATTCACACAACCTTTAGATCTTCACTGATAAGTTGGGGAGTCGCAAAGAAACTCCTGCACACTGCCTAACTTGCAAAGTCAAATTTAATGGCAATATTTCAATACTACAGTAGACCTTTATCAGGCAAATGGTATGATGGCACTTTTTTCTATACTACCCTAGGTTCATCCACAAAAAATGTAGCCTGCTATTTATGTGATTTGTTTGACTGCAGACCTGTAGACTCTTTGTAAAGGGACCTAATTAGTTAATTAAATGTCTGCAGACGTGAGAGATCAATTTGACTTTTGTTGTTAACACATAAAGTGATGAAGTGTTTACCCATTTCATTTTGTGAGTTTTTTTGTCATGTAGAAATGCAGGAGGATGAGAGGTAAATGCAGTGATCTCCAACCAGGCTGTGCATGATTTTGCTTTGTTATTGTTTTCTTGTGAAATGTGTGTGACCTGCTACGCTTCCTGTTGAATAGGAAACCAAAAGATGCTTTTTATATCATTGGAATCACAATGATTGACCTCTACCCCAATGACTCGTGGAACTTTGTCTTTGGAAAGGCTTCTCTTATTGAGGGTGAGATTTTACCACTAAGCCTTTACTAAGAAAATGTAACTTTCTGTGATTATTAAAGATAGAGGCTACCACACTTGATAATGCGCCAATGCATCTCAAAATACTGTGAATCTGCTGGCAAAATACCGTAATACATTGCTTCATAGTTGAGGAGTATTTTGTCAAAGTAAATCATAAACCATTCATTATTATCAATAGACTCTGATGATGTAATGGGGTTGAACTGCCACTAGATGGTGCTAAATATAAACGTATACAATCCAGGAGAGCTTTTACTACCTGTATCCTCACTGTTGTTTCTCAAACGTGCTTGCAGGAATGGGTGTTTTCAGCTTTCCCCCGGTATGATGACACCTTCCACAGCAGCAGCTATGCTGGGAGGTTGAAGAAAAGGCTTCAGCCAAAGCAGGGGGACTACTCTGTGTTTGACAGATATTACACTCGCCCCATCACCAGCACCCAGCTGTTGCTTTGATCCTGCAAGGTTTCTAAGAGACACGCTCCAGCACTCACTCAGTATTGGTACTATGAACCTTTGAGTAGTCTTTCCAACGGTCCTCCATACCTTTGCTTTTATCAATACTGCTGATAAAAACACTTAACACTGTTGGGGTTATTTTTTGTCCCCTAATGTTTACCATAATGTTACATATTTATATTTATTTTATTTTTTTCATTAGACAATGACCCATGAGATTGGCCATATGTTTGGAATAAAGCATTGCCAGTGGTTGAGCTGTGTCATGCAGGGCTCCAACCACCTGGAGGAGTCTGATCATAGGCCGCTGGATTTCTGTCCCATCTGCCTTCGCAAGCTACAGGTCGCTATCGGCTCCAACATAGCTGATAGATACAAGGTAAAAAAAAAAAAACACTTAATAGAAAACAGATTGTGATGATAAACCCAATTCCATTATTTTTAATTTCTTTTTACAGTAGACATACAGTACAGTGCTGCTCTGGTGTTAAAATGAGAACAGCATAATTACGTCCTGATTAAGACAGGACCATCATGACATTCATTCACAATGACAAGATGAATTTGAACCATAATTAAGTATATTTCAATTCCAGTATGTTTTTCTCATCTATTCTGTTTTGAACATTACCAGTACCTATTACTATGGCAACTTCATTACACTGAAGTAATTTGTTGCAACATTTACAAGGAAGCTTTTTTTTTCTGAATCATAATAGGTTAGTCAAATCTAAAGCCAATCATGTAAGAATCATCGGCACAAATTGGAAATACTTAAAGGTAGATTACACTTATTAGAAGGAGCTGCTCTTCAATATAACAAAGAGAGACTTAAAAATTTGGAGCAATTTTTGCGTTTTTCACCCATGAGTAAGGCTTAGTAAAAGATCTGATTACAGATTAATGCACAGACACGATCAGATATTGTACATTTATGTTCTTTTTTGTGCTCTGTGGTCAACAGACCTCACTGCACTGGATGGAGGGGGATCAGAGTCAAACACCCAGACCAGAGGAGGCCTCTGCCTGTCAGTATGTGCTCCACTTTCCAAAACCCACTGAAGCCTTTCAGACATCCAGACTGTGGCTCCACAGGTGTCTGGACATACTGGGGGGAAAAGATTAACTATAGTACCTGTCCATAAATCAGGATACGATCAGGAAAGAAACCAAACAGCTCTGACCTATTTAAGATACCATTTAAAAAGATGTGCTTAACATTTCTGCTGCTGTTTGATTACAAGACAAGGCAGAATGAAATGCTGAGTTCAGGTAAGTATGTTATAAATCTAAATTAAAGATGCAATATGTACATAAAATATTTTTATGTGAAAGTGTATAAAGAAAAATGTTGCCATAATTATGTGACAAATACAAAAGTAGTTGAATAAGTTGCTTTAAGGTTGGAGTTTATAGAAATAAAACCCTTAATCATGATTGAGTGGTTCAAATCACTATGTTGCTATATTGTGATTGAACACATTTTCATTACAAAAATAGATTTGAGTGTGGTATCTCATATCACATAACAGTGCAATAGTCAGCTTGGTGACAGTTTGATTAAAAAAGAAACACTTAATCACATCTCCTGAGCTTCATGTATTTTCTATAACACGTGTTACAGAATCTGTGCAAATTATTGTTCTTGCAGCTAAATTTGCATCACAGTTTTTCTGGTACATTCATTACGGTACATTGATTGGCAGCAGGTGATTAGTTCATCAAGTATCAGTGTTCTAATAAGTCCTGTTTCTGAAATATTTAAAACTGCGGCACCTCCATTAATGCTGCATCACTTGTGGTCCATTTTCAACACATCCATACTTTCCAGACATATGTCACACTATTTTCCATTAAGGCAAGACTACATCAAAAGCTTCACTCACTTAAAGCTAATTTCATAGTATACCCTTTGAGTCTAGAAAA
Source organism: Sander vitreus (assembly GCF_031162955.1). Lineage (NCBI taxonomy): Eukaryota > Metazoa > Chordata > Actinopteri > Perciformes > Percidae > Sander > Sander vitreus. The sequence continues at coordinate 16,589,115 of NC_135875.1, read as the reverse complement.
ATACATTAGGTATGTGAGGCACAATTGCTACATAAATACTGTGATGTAAAAGTTCTAAAGATTGGTCTCAGAGGCCAGATCTACAATGGCAGATCATAAACACTTTTGGTCTTTCTCTTTATTGCATTCATGTCACTTCGGCTTCTCTGTATTCCTCGTCAGCTGTAGTCTTCAGCATTTTACCCTCATATGGCTTAACACTTTTATTACCCTTATCCTATCTCATCAGCTCAAGCAAAACGTATAACCTCCTCCACATCTCGTGTGGCCTCCGCCTGGTCGTCTACTTCAGAGCAGTCCAGAGAACGGTCAGTTCTTTCGTCCGGTTTATGCACTGCAATCTGTTCCTCGGAGTCCCCTTCTCTTTCATGTATGCCTTCAGGGAGTTTATAGTTTTTAGTTCCTCTTCCTGCACAGTAATCCTTTCTTAGCAGGTTTTACCATACCCAAGAACAATGCACTAACTCCCATGCCGACTGCACAGGAGTAGAAGGCTGATCCATAGTTCTCAGTCACATCCACCAGCACACCTGGGGATAGAGGAGTGTCATGAGTATAATTCAGCATGTGGAAAAAGTTGTATAATGTCTTCTGAGGCTGAGAAAATGGACCCGATGGTGCCAATGTGATCAGGGTTATCTACAAAGCTGTAGTAAACAGAAACCATAGCCAGTATTTAGAATAAATGTATCGCCACAAGATAACCCTTACCTCCAAGTGGGGGTCCAGCCAGCCCAGCAAAGCTCTGTATGAACACATAGACACCAGCAGCTGAAGACATCCTCTCTATGCCCACCACATCATCCTCAGCCAGCATGGGGATGTGGGTGCATGCTAGGGTTCCCATGAAGAACCCATACAAAGCACAGCACACAGCCAGGCCGTAGAACTCCGTAACCAAAGTAAATCCAAACAGATCAGCAGTCATTGCAATTACACATGTCAGAAGCACCAGCAGCTTCTTCTTCCTGAACTGCTCCCGGTTCAGCATCCACCCAATGGAGAATCGGCCAAGGATTTCAGCCACAGCCATGGTGGAGAGCATGTAGGTGGCGCGGTCCCGCTCCACACCTCGACTCACACTCAGCTCAATGATGTAGAGTTGAGGGGCGAAGAAACCGAGCGTGGCAAACAGTCCGAACAGAGAATAGAGAATGAAGCTGCACTCTCTGAGGACAGAAAAGTCTAGAAGTTTTGAGTTCTTTGCAGATGGCTTTTCATCGCCTAATTTAATTTCCTCCTCATCTTTCATCGCTTGTTTCTCTGCATTTTCATTCTTTTTCTCCCTGGTTTCAATTTCTATAACCTCTGCTATACTGTTTTCCACAGATTTCCCTGCTTCTTTGTGCAGTAAAGTCTTCTCCTCTGGGCTGCTGTCGTCTGTGTCCTTTAGAGAATGGACACCAGAGTCTCCTGTGCTCACAGAGCCTCTGGTTAGCTCATTGTCCAGACTGTGGGAGGTATTTTGTGCATATGAGGTATTGTTTATTATAGAGTCTTCTGGATGTGTGCCCTCTACATTCTCAGGTGTACTGAGAGCTTCCAGTTTCTTTGGGGACGATCCGTCAGTCTTTGTCTCAGGGGTCGCTCTGGGTTTGATAATGATTGGTCGAAGCAGAGCACCACAGATGATGATGGTGCTTTGCAAAGCTCCTATCACTGCCATGGTATGTCGCCAGCCAATATGGTCCCTCAATGCAGAAAAGGCTGAATGACAAGAGGAGGTATTTGGTCAGTATTCATCATTTAAAGTGCTCATATTATGCTCATTTTCAGGTTCATAATTGTATTTAGAGGTTATATCAGAATAGGTTTACATGGTTTAATTTTCAGAAACACCATATTTTTGTTGTGCTGCATATTGCTGCAGCTCCTCTTTTCACCCTGTGTGTTGAACTCTCTGTTTTAGCTATAGAGTGAGACATCTCACTTCTGTTGCATCTTTGTTGGGAGTTGCACATGTGCAGTAGCTAGGTAAGCACTGCTAGCTAGTCAGTTGCAGAGTATGAAGGCGTGCCACGCTAGCAGCTAGGTGAGCATTATAACGTGTATTATAACGTGTGTTACAAAGTGACGCACGTTCGTCAGGGAAGTAAAGGCTAGACTACAATAGAGTAGTCTGGAGCAGTTTGTGAACAGTGTTTTCTGTTGGTAAGTCCCTTTGGGGTGGACTTTGTGCTTTTTCACTTTGTAAACCTATTACATGCACAAAAAAGATATATAACACAATAAAGGAAAGGCAAAAAGCATAATATGAGCACTTTAAACTACATATAGTAAGTATGGTGTGTATGTGGCATTGACTTGAAATAAACTCCAGTGCACATTTTCATGTTAAGGAAGAAACGTGTTTTTAATAGTTTTTGGAGAACTGCACTGGCCATATTTATTCGTAGGATCAGTTGATTGTTGGTTTTAGTCTTTTCTTGGTAAATGTTAACAATAATAAAACATATACTGTATAATATTAGACTTATTCTTTAGGATAGTCTCTGAATCTTCCAATGGAAATTGTTTTTTTACACATTTTATTTAGTACTCTTTCATAGAGTTTTTATGTCACTAAATTACAAGTCACCCTGTCTTAAAGAGTTGCAACCTCCATAGACAAATAAAAACACATTAATCACATGGTTTTCCTAAACCCTTTACAAATGCTTGTCTTCTCCAATGTGCGTAACACATCAGTGGAAGCTCATGCACTCACCTGGTGCTAGGGCAAACATGGACAGGGACTCTCCAATGGAAGCCACAGCTGTGACCAGAGATCGGCGGCGAGAAAAGTACTGGGAAAGGATGGTCACAGTGGGCAGGAAGGTCAGACAGTATCCCAGACCTGCACAGTTCAAAAGATGCACGTTTATAAACTGTATTTCACCTAGACAAGCTGCTGGGGAAAAAAGTTCAAAGAATAATAGCAGTATGTGATGTTCAAATAGGGAGACAAGGGAAGAAGAAAGCAAGTCAGTACCTGCAACTAATCCATAGGTGATGTACATTTGATTGATTGAGTTGGTAAAGCTGGTTGCAATGGTCCCAGCGGCAATAAGTAATCCTCCAATCATAACAACCAGTTGGAACCCAAAGCGGTTAGTCATCAAAGCGGATAGAGGACCTGAGGACCCATGGAGACCAACTTACAACTTTGTGGTCATTTCAATAGTCTGTACTTTGCTTTTGCAGGGTAGCACCCACATAACCTTATCAGCTGTACTCACCATTGAAGGTCATGACAAACACGCAGATGGAAACGATCCAGGAGACCCGACTGTTGGTCTCTCCAAACTCCTCCATTAGGTCCTGCAGAAAGATACCAAATATCTTGATGGTACCATAAGTGAAAACCTCCACCAAGAAGAAGGCCACAGCCACCACCCATCCCCAGCCTCCATCAGGGGCTTCTGGGTACACATTGGGCCCCAAGAAACGTGTACCCTTGACTCCACATAGTGCCATGACCTGTAGAGAGAAATGACAATTTCTAGTGACTGACATAGTGGGTCAGCAGCTGCAATAAATAGAATTCGAAAAATTGCTATAATTTGAAATAGAGTGAGACCTCTTCCTGCAGCTCCCCCTCTCCCATCTTTGTCGCACGGGCAATGCATGCGCAGAACAGCCAATAGGAACGAATAGAAGTCTAGTTTTCTCTCAGACTACTTGAATTACAATATGATGAAATATTATGATGGAAGTATTGCTCAGCGACGCCACAAATGAAGTACCTACCACAGCTTTTTTTTTTTTTTTTTAAAGAAACAAAGTAAGTAACATTAGCTGTGAATCTGTTAAGTCAATGCAGTGAGTGTGCATGTATTGCAGAGGTGACCAATAAAACGTAAACGCGCACTGCACGCGAGACTGCCAGTGTAGCTAAGTTTTAAACAAAGTAGTTTTGTTTACCCTGAAGAACCAACAAAAAAAACATATTTTACACAGACATACGGGGGTATTTATAACCTAATAGGCAACAGTTCTGCGGTAAAAGAACTCGAGTTTAACGTTAGCTAACAACAATAACAAACAACTATCAAAAGTAAACAGCTATGCGCGCCTCCGTCCTGTGTTTCAAATATTTACTTACTCTGCAGTATTTTAAGATGCTCCTCGGGAATTAGGTCAAACCTGCTCATAGTCTTCTGTTACAAAAAAATTAACTGATTTTGAAAGCAGTACAAACACTGCTGTAACCAAAGATGGTAATGAAAAGCCACCATTAGTTAAAGTTCAGCATCTCTTTGCAAGACATGGGTCTAATCAATGATTAATGCAAAATCATATAGTCAATAATCTACAACACTTTAAATGGCCTTTTGACCCTGATTCTAGGCAAAGCATTAGGGTGGGTTATGTTAAGTCATATGGGAGCAAAATGTTGCACAACTTTATTTGTCTCTTTCAGCCCTTTTGCTTGAAGAGTCTTTACGGTAAGCAGGGCAACACAAACTGTCTACTTCACTTTTACTTTTTCGGCACACCTGAATACCTAAACATAGCATTGTCGTCATGTTTTTTTGTTTTTAAAGAATGGACAAAAGAATGATATACAAGCAACTCAGTCCCGTATAGAAGTTGTTCTCAAGTTATAAAATCAAACCTTTTTGACAGCTTGACATAATATAAAATAAATCCTCATCCACTTCAATCAAGGCACAGATCATGGCACCTTTAATATCATGAAACCAGGTGACATAAAATGACATTTTCTTTAAACTAGTTTGCACTCTTTACCATGTGCAATACTGTTTGGGGCAATAAATCATCACTTCTAAACCTAAATACATGAAACATGTTTTATTCTGCTTAGTCTTTCTCATGTGTCTCAACCTACCTATGTATGGTATTATAAGTGAGTCATTAGTGTACCATCACATTTTGAACACACACACATACACACCAACATCGACCTTATAGTGTATATATTTGCTTAGTAGTTGGCAGCTGAAAGTTCTGAAAAAGTTAGTGGACCTTGAGTTTAGATTTTTATGTACTAACTATATATCTAAGGTCAAGAATGAACGCTTAACTGAAAACGTGTTAATGTAGACATATTTTTTTTTTAACAAACTCAATCCAGTTTGAATCCATGAACACTTTTTTTCTACCTTTGTAATAGGATTATTCCATTACTCACAACAGTTGACTTTCCTTTAAAAAACCTCAGAGTCAGTGGGTCAATTCACTTTCTGAAGTTACTCGTGTATAATCAAATGCGTCAACAAAGGAACAGTGGTCACAAGCTGAAACTATAACAACAGCTATGAATAATATGGACATTAGGGTTTACATAATATATAGTTCAAGGCGTGGATGAATACTGCTATGGCAAAAAGTATACAATTTGGATTTACTTAAAAGTTCTTGCTTTGTTTCTAATTGCTATACCTTTTTCACCTTCTTTTTTTGTGTGTATCCAAAAAACACACTTTTTAAAAGTAGTTCCACTAAGACCAAATATTTTCAAAATGATTATTAAATTCAATTATATAGGCTACATATCAATTTCCTGAAACTAAATGGCAGAAAAAAAAAACCTTATAACTCCCCTTATAGGCTACTGGTTTTGTTGTTTGGGTAGATGTTCAACGTTATTGCTTATCAGTGCCTGTCCTGTTACAGGATCCAACCACACAAATTATTATTAAATTATTAAACACACACACACAATCATGTTTTGCACACATAGTAAATCGTTGTTTTCAACAGGACAATTTATGATTATCTTTATTTTTTTATTTAAGAGTGGTGGGAGGGGGTGTTGATATTGCATAGCCATAGTCACAGATGGTCCGTAACGTGCATGCGGCTGACGCAATAAGTCCGGCTGCGGCTCATGTGACTTTAGTAGCCGCTAACAAACACTTTGAAAGTGCTTGTATATGTCGCCTTTTTTAGCTATATATTTAATTCAAGACGAGCTGAATCTATGTCGTTTCAATTTTTTTTTTGTTACCAAAGCAAATATATTATAGGCCTACATAATAAAATAACTTATTTAGTCGGTCTCACCTGTATGTTGCTTCAGACGGAAGTACGGTATTCCTTCGCTTGACCGGCTTTACTATCCCTGCTGTAATCAAAACCCGCTGCTGTCGCGCGCAGACTTCATTGAACTACAGCACTTTCCTACACACTTGCGTGCATGTGTCCACAAACATGCTCTGTCTGATACAAGCTCGCATTCATGAACACCCCGTCCCTGTTACAAGCAGGGAAGGGGTTAAAGAAATCTGGTTCGAGCCAGTTCTGCGTCTGCACATTACCCCAGCCCCCTTCAACTGTGCGGGGCAGAGTTGTTTAGGAAAGGTCTGAGTTCATGGCTGGTGTGTGAGAGAGTCGGCCACTGTCCAAATCAGAAATCAATTCAATTCAAAGGGTCGTATTGGCATGGGAAACAGACTCTTACATTGTCATGTCAAGTGTTAAATTGAAAGAAAAATGTACATACAATAAGTAAAGCAAAGTTCTACTAGAATAAAATGTAAACAGACTTCTGTAACATTGCAACATTGTAGCCAAAATATATACATACAATTACTGTAGGTCAAGTTTAACTAATATATAGGCATATAAGTAAAGATAACTTAAGATAAAAATAGAAAAGTTTGGACATCGTTGAAAATATATAAATACAAATAAGTGAGAACTGTAAACACTGTCTGCAACATGTTCGAGGGTCTGTATCGGGTGTACAGTGTGTCTATGTACAGAGATCTATCTGGTCAGTGCAGGACTACACAGATGATTGACGGTCTTCATGGTGGTTTGATTCCATTTGACGTCCTTGTCACAACAGCTCACAAATGTTGCTGCTGTTTGCACATTGCTAGATTGGCATTAATCGACTAGTTGTCAACTATTAAATTAATTGCTAACTATTTTGACTTCAATTAATCGGTTTGAGTAATTTTTTATTTAAAAATTCTTTGATTCCAGCTTGTTTAATGTGAATGTTTTTCTAGTTTCTTCACTTCTCTATGACAGTAAAATGAATATCTTTGAGTTGTGGACAGAACAATGCATTTTAAGAACGTCATCTTGGGCTTTGGTAAATACTGATCAACATTTTTCACAGTTTTCTGACATTTAATAGACTAATCGATTAATCGAGAACATAATCAAGAGAATAATCGATAATGAAAATAATTGGTAGTTGCACCTCCGCAGTGCTGTGGAGATAGGTCTGGCAATGTGAGACTAGTTGCAGCCCTACACATATGTGCTGTATTTCACCCAGCAGGTATGGATGTTTTTTTGTTATTAGTCATGTTTTCAAAGCCTTTTTGGGTGTTTGTAATGTGTGGGAAGTATATGTCTCTGATGTCTTGGTACAGTTGGCCGGTGGTTAAAAAGTGCAGCTCCGTTTCCACCTTGTGTTGTGTGCAGTGGGTGGTGCACAGTCTGTCCTCATTAAGAAGCCAGGTCTGCCTGTGGCGGCCTTTCTCAATAGCCTTTGCTCAGCCACTGTGAAATCACCAACTCCACCACTGTCTGACTGGTGAAATTACAGCAATCTCTGAGTGACCATCTCCTCTATAAACTCTCTGATTGCGCCTGTTAAATATAGACATTTTCTGCAGACACAGTTTTTGTTTCTCAACCATAAATGCTGATATTATCTCTATATTAAGACTTGAAGACATTTGGTAGATGCAAACTTTGGGCCAAATGTGAGTCCTCATCAGAGACATGTACCACCCATTGATTTTATCATCTGTGGCAAGCTATTTTAGTTAATAGAGTTGTTTTCAAGTATAGAGTTTGTATACTTAAATTCTACAGAAATATGTTTTGTGAGGACGATTTCACTGCAGGTCCAAAAATATACTCATCATTTTCTGTATGGTATAAACAGAACTAGCAGAAGGGAATAATGTAGTCGTTTAGCTAAAGAACAGTGTTTCATATCTCGTGAACTGATTTACTGATTTAGTGTTTCCAAACACCACTGCCTCACTGACTGTCATACATACATTTATCATGCAACTTTAATTTAATTAAGTTTACGTTTGCATTGTGTCCTGCATGTGTTGTATACAGTCACGTCCACGGGCTGGTACGCTATGCCGCTCATAGTTTAAATAACAGTGCATGCCAGCTAAGGTTTAAGTGAAACCTATGTAACCCTTTGCAGATTTTGACCCAATATGGCGGAGGGTTTCACCCTGTTTCTTCTGTCTGGGATGCTGACGTGTGGACTGCTGCTCCACGCGGTGTCACAGCATGGAGCCAATGTTGATAAGCCCAGTAAGAAGCCCAATTTCATCATCATACTGGCAGATGATATAGGCTGGGGTGACCTGGATGCTAACCAGCCTGAAGAGAAGGCAAACAACACACCTTACCTCAACCTGTTGGCCGAGCAAGGACAAAGGTGGATAATTTATGAGTGTATACCTCTTCTGTTATGTAACACTGAACTCCCTGTCATATCGTCAAAGTCTAAAGTTAATCCAATTACCTAACCTTTTTATATCATAGATAGTCTCTAGGGCTTGTACTGCACAGGAAAGGATATGTGTTATATATCCCTTGAGTATGAATGACTGGATATTTTCTGTACTCTTTCCCTCTGTGAAATTCAATTTCAATTGCCAACAAGTGTAAAGTGTCATTTCCCCTAAAAATGTCCTTACTTTTCCCAGATTGACAGACTTCCATTCTCCTGCCTCAACCTGCTCCCCATCCCGTGCTGCCATCCTGACCGGCCGTTATGGCCTGAGAAATGGGGTGACTCATAACTTTGCTGTAGGCTCTGTGGCCGGTCTGCCTCTGTCTGAAGTCACCTTGCCCCAGCTCCTACAGAAGGCGGGATATTACACCGCCATGATCGGGAAATGGCATCTCGGCCACAATGGACCATACGCTCCAACTAACAGAGGTAAGTGGGAGCTTGGCATTTATACCCCAAGACCCCTGGGGACCCAACTAAACACAGTAGGCACAGATCAGACCGGAAGTGGCGTGTGAATTCTGGTTAAACTAGTCACTCATATTTTCAGCCTGAAGCACTAAAGGAGCCTAAAGTTTGCTCTTGTAAAACACCCCACTTGGCCTAAATTGAAATTCAATAGTGATTGATTTTGGGTATGAAGATTTCTTTACCTACAGGAATGGACAAAACAAAATTTCAGAGCAATATTAACACAAATTTATAGCAATTAATCAGAATCTGAAATAGCTTTAATGGACAAGTAAGTGTGAACACATACAAGGCATTTGACTCCAGCTTTTTGTTGCTCTCAAAGTACACAGAAATAGACATACGGCTAAAAACAAGGACAACAAAGGTAAACGTAAACATTTTACTACTATGTTCAGATATAAGTTTGTATATGAAAAAGTAAATATACAGGTGCTGGTCATATAATTAGAATATCATGAAAAAGTTGATTTATGTCTGTAATTCCATTCAAAAAGTGAAATTTGTATATTATATTCATTCATCACACACAGAGTGATATATTTCAAATGTTCATTGCTTTTAATTGTGATGATTATAACTGACAACTAATGAAAATCCCAAATTCAGTATCTCTGAAAATTAGAATATTACTTAAGACCAATACAAAAAAGGATTTTTAGAAATGTTGGCCAACTGAAAAGTATGAACATGAAAAGTATGAGCATGTACAGCACTCAATACTTAGTTGGGGCTCCTTTTGCCTGAATTACTGCAGCGTGGCATGGAGTTGATCAGTCTGTGGCACTGCTCAGGTGTTATGAGAGCCCAGGTTGCTCTGATAGTGGCCTTCAGCTCTTCTGCATTGTTGGTCTGGCGCATCGCATCTTCCTCTTCACAATACCCCATAGATTTTCTATAGGGTTAAGGTCAGGCGAGTTTCCTGGCCAATTAAGAACAGGGATACCATGGTCCTTAAACCAGGTACTGGTAGCTTTGGCACTGTGTGCAGGTGCCAAGTCCTGTTGGAAAATGAAATCTGCATCTCCATAAAGTTGGTCAGCAGCAGGAAGCATGAAGTGCTCTAAAACTTCCTGGTAGATGGATGCGTTGACCTTGGACCTCAGAAAACACAGTGGACCAACACCAGCAGATGACATGGCACCCCAAACCATCACTGACTGTGGAAACTTTACACTGGACTTCAAGCAACGTGGATTCTGTGCCTCTCCTCTCTTCCTCCAGACTCTGGGACCTTGATTTCCAAAGGAAATGCAAAATGTACTTTCATCAGAGAACATAACTTTGGACCACTCAGCAGCAGTCCAGTCCTTTTTGTCTTTAGCCCAGGCGAGATGCTTCTGACGCTGTGTCTTGTTCAGGAGTGGCTTGACACAAGGAATGCGACAGCTGAAACCCATGTCTTGCATACGTCTGTGCGTGGTGGTTCTTGAAGCACTGACTCCAGCTGCAGTCCACTTTTTGTGACTCTCCCCCACATTTTTGATTGGGTTTTGTTTCACAATCCTCTCCATGGTGTGGTTATCCCTATTGCTTGTACACTTTTTTCTACCACATCTTTTCCTTCCCTTCGCCTCTCTATTAATGTGCTTGGACACAGAGCTCTGTGAACAGCCAGCTTTAGCAATGACCTTTTGTGTCTTGCCCTCCTTGTGCAAGGTGTCAATGGTCGTCTTTGGGACAGCTGTCAAGTCAGCAGTCTTCCCAATGATTGTGTAGCCTCCAGAACTAGACTGAGAGACCATTTAAAGGCCTTTGCAGGTGTTTTGAGATAATTATCTGATTAGAGTGTGGCACCAGGGGTCTTCAATATTGAACCTTGTCACAATATTCTAATTTTCTGAGATACTGAATTTGGGGTTTTCATTAGTTGTCAGTTCTAATCATCAAAAGTAAAAGAAATAAACACTTGAAATATATCAGTATGTGTGGAATGAATGTATACATTATACAAGTTTCACTTTTTGAATGGAACTACTGAAATAAATCAACTTTTTCATGATATTCTAATTATATGACCAGCACCTGTATATATATATATGTCTAGGCTATGTAGATACATACAGACATTTAAATTAACGAAACCATGTCATATGCATATAGAAACTAACCCTTGTATCATAAACGGACATAATCCTTGCCAAAGAAATCCATTCCTTTGTCAAATACATAGATGGGAAATTTGCCATGTTGTGAGTAAGCTAGCTCGCAAGTTAACTAATGGGGAAAGGTACTTTGAAGATTTGAGCCAACGTGTGGGCTGTGTGCAAACGTAGGGTTTAAAGTAAACTACTAATTTATAAAAGAAATGTTTTGCAATAGTAAATGACGAATGAGGAAGGTGGCACGCTACAGCCACAAACAAAAATAGGATAATTCATAGATTCATTCAAGAGTCAGACATAATAAAGAACAGAGAGTATAAGGTTACGATGAAGACAAAATTGTTAGGTTCCGGGAAGTTGAGGACCCAAAGGCAGAGAGAGAGAGCAGGCAGGCAGGCAGGCAGGAGAAAGTTGAAGACGAGGATTTATTGATAAAACACAAAAATAAACCAAGGAAGTCCTGAGCACAGCAGCAGGCAAAAACCAATACCAAAAATGAAGACAAAGAGAATGCAGAAAACCAAGGGTACAAAAAAACTGGAATAAACAAGAAGCACAGAAACTGACGGGAGCTGACACTGGGAGATACGACGGGAACGAGCAAACACAAAAACACACAATGATCTGACACAGGACAAGGGGAACACAAAGACTAAATACAGAGGGTAACAAGAGGCAGGTGACACAAGGGCTGGGAAACAGGTAGAGAACATCAGGCAGTCACAAGAGTGGGAAAACACAAGACATGAAGTAAAACCAGACAAGACAAGACAGAAAACCAGACTATCAAAATAAAACAGGAAACAGAACATAAAACAAGACAATACGACAGGACAAAACACCAAAACCATAACAAAAATATAAATCTTTTATTTTTTGGGGGGGGGGGGGCTTTTCCGCCTTAAATGTTTTGACAGGACAGCTGGGTGAGGGAACATATGCAGGAAATCATCACAGGTCAGATTTGAACTCTGGACCTCTGCGTCAAGGCGTAACCTCTCAGTACATGTGCGCCTGCTATACCCACTGAACCAACTCGGCCACGACAAAATATAAATCTACTCAAAGGTTATAGTCCAGCCTTTGAAGATGTGCAAAATAGCGTCAGTACTATCCGTAACAGAAGAGTTGCTGAGATGCAAATTCAGTGTAACATACACACATTTATTTAACAGTTGAAGGATTTCATTATAAAAGTGCAAAAATATTTAGATATGCCATGTAAAACATTGAGATATGAGCTAACACACACTGTTCCTGTTGCACTGTACTGTATCTCTCCAGTTCAGTGTTATTATAGACCATTCCAGCCACATCGAGTGTGTAAGCGAATCCCTCGGCCTCGCTGCAGGGAACACAGGACACAACTCCCTGCAGCTGTGTCTTGCGAGGCGACACACTTGCTCTTGACTATTCGCCTACAGCCGGCTCAACAACAGCCCCCTTTACCACTTACCCCTTAGCCACCCCTCCTCCATGTCACCTCAAACACCCTCGGCATGTGAATCACATTATATCTGTAAGCTTGTGCAACAGGTGATCCACACTTTAGCAACTTTAAGCTATCGGAGCACCCATCAACAAGATTTTCTCTAATATGTAATAACAATGTGTTTGTGTATTAGTTCACCAGTAATTACAGCTGCATTTATAAATATTTGCACCATGTTTATTGTCTCTTGGACAGGTTTTGACTACTATCTAGGTATTCCTTACAGTAATGACATGGGCTGTACTGACTTACCTGGATATGATTTGCCACAGTGCCCTGCCTGTGACTCATCTGGACCTCAAGTGATCAGGTGTGGCTCTGTGCTCCTACTTACAAATATGTCACTTTCGGTCCATAATGACAAGTCTTCAACTGACAAGTGTTCTATCAGACGTTCAAATGCATATGTGTTCCTACAAAGCACCACAGAAACTGTAGACATCTCTTAACTAATGTAAGAATGATTTTTGTAGACTGCATTGTTATCCGGGGACTTGCAAAACTTTGCTCATGACTTACAGAACACAAACAGCCTCTGCTACCCAACCTACTTAGCAAGCCCTAGAGCTGTACAGTACATACAGTACGGTAAATAGTGCTGACCAGGCCAAAGAAACTGTACAGCCTCATTCGCTCACAAATAAACACGCACATACCATTAATCATGTTGTTATGCTCCCATGGTCTAGATTGAAGAGGAGTGTACATGGAGGCTGTTATTCCAAAGTGGGCCTTCCTCTGATTGAAAACAGCAGTATTGTGGAGCAGCCGCTCGACCTGTGGACACTAACAGAGCAATACAAATCCACTGCAACCAGGATTATACGCAATGCAAGGTACAATACAGCTGCATGATAGTGCTTACGTAAATCATAAGGTTGCGCTGCTTCAGTTTCTTCATATGATATTAAAAAACAGCATGCTAGATGTAGCTGTTAATCATAATAACAGAACCTGAGTGTTTCTGTTTGAGTTCCCTGTAAATATTTGCTGTGAATGAATGAAAGGGAGTGTAAGATCAGCTTTTATCGAACCTTCTTATGCAGCCTGTGTGCTTGAGTCAAACAGGCCCTCCTTCCATAGAGAGTAAGCTTCTACTTTTGTTGTCAGTACATCTTTCACTGACTCAGCAGCCGGTGTCTGTCAAGTGTGTATTAGTGTGAAAGATGTGGAGATCGAGAAGATACTGAGGAAGTAAAATGTGTTTGTCAGTAGGGGAACGAAACAGCCACCCAAACACACTCCGGTACTTTTAAAAAAAAGGCCACTGCACTGTTGTATCCCGTGTCCCGTGAGAATTGGTAACCCCGATCATGATAGGACCAAAACAATTCCACTTTTATTTTTTTGGAGGCTATGATAACGTAAACCCTGCTGTTTGCAGCTGTCTGTGAAAGGCAACATGCCTTCGGGTGTAGTGCGGGGTCATGTGAACTAGTGCAGCAGTTATCAGTCACCCAACAATGTACAGGCTTTCATGAAGTTGGAAAGTTCACATTCCTATCAAGAAAAATTAAATGGCAACACAGACTTAAAGGAAACATGCTTCAGCGTGCACATTCACATCCTATCAGCACCCCGCAGAATAGTTTCCAGCATTATTTATTTTTTTATAGATTATTTTTTGGGCATTTCAGCCTTTAATTGATAGGACAGTTGTAGACAGGAAAGGAGGCAGAGAGAGGGGGAAGACATGCAGCAAAGGGCCGCAGGTCGGATTTCGAACCCTGGACCGCTGCAGTAAGGACTGAGCCTTGGTATATGGGGCTCACGCTCTACCAGGTCTGCTACCAGGGCGTCCCGTTTCCAGCATTATCAATTCAACAAAATATACTTGAGTTAAAAAATGAATAAGGAGTTAAACAGAATTGTAAATGTTATGTTATAGAGGAGACACACCAGCCCGATAATCGGCCGTCGGACTGTCTGGCGAGGTCGGTGACTCAAGTCTGTTCGGTGTGTCCCGTGCCGTCGTCAGTCCGAGGAGCCGTTGGCCGTCATTTTGGCCGACCCGACATGTTCAGTCTGGAGACGGGACAGTCAGGACTCACCCGGAAATGGGGAGCGGATCAAAATCTGACGAAAATCTTTTAAACTGACCTTTGTTGATCTGAAATGAAGACATATTCAGAAACTGCATGGCCTATTTCTCGCTTAAAATATTTTCAGAAACACGTTTCGTTGAACTATTTTAGTACAATATGAGATCGTATTCTGAACAAGCCGCCATGACAGTCTGGCTGTGAATTTCCGGAGAAAAAAGAACCACGTGATGCATTCGTCCAATCAGCTGCCAGTTTTCATTTTCTGGGAAATAATCAGACTGTTAATGGAAACAATAGCCTGCTGCTATGGAGACGTATTAGGTTTCGCGCACGCGCAGAGCGTACGCTCAAGTCGGCGTCGCCTCAGTGTGTTCTGAGGCACTTTTTGGACCTCAGGGACCCGACTGATCAGTCCGACTGCCTTTTCTGCCGACGGTCGGCCGTCTGGTTGGTGTGTCAGGGCCTTTAGAGTTGGCAGTATTGTATGCTAGCAAGCCACTGAACATGAGCTAATACGTGAGATATGGTTATTATTTGTGTCACCTTATTAATTGTCCCTGCAGGGAGCGAGGACAGCCCTATCTCCTCTACATAGCGTTGGCTCACATGCATGTTCCCTTGGCCCCTCCGCTCCCCCCAGAAGTCTCTGCCGCCGGCCGTCGCCCAGATGACAGCAAAGTGTACACTGCCAGTCTGCAAGAGATGGACAGCCTGGTGGGGGCGGTAAAGAGCGCCTCTGATGACACAGACAAAGACAATACTCTCATCTGGTTCACCGGTTTGTCAGCTGTATGAATTATGTCTGCTCTTCCACATTACCAGTGTGATTTAGAATGTTTTTTCTGTTACATGTTTGTGTTGGGAAGCAACAGATATGTAGCACTATGCCCAAGACAAATTTCCCCTTGGGGACAATAAAGTGTTTTTTTCTGTTCTTTTCTATTGTATTCTATTGTTATCTTTAAAAAAGCCTTGATCACAGTCTTATGTGTGTGTTTAGGTGACAACGGCCCTTGGGAACAGAAGTGCCAGTTTGCAGGAAGTGTAGGACCTTTCATGGGAAAGTGGCAGACCAGCAGAGGTATAAAAAATAAACTTACTGAGAAATTGGAAACAACTTCCATGCATGCTTTATGAGGGGAATTGATACTGTACAATTTATTGCTGTGAATTCTCATATTCCTAAAGTCACTTTTTGCCTGTGTGTTAGGTGGAGGCTCAGCTAAGCAGACCACCTGGGAGGGAGGGCACAGGGTGCCAACTGTGGCTTATTGGCCCGGGAGGATCCCTGCAAACACCAGCAGCTCATCCCTGCTCAGGTACTTCCATTTTGCCAATAAGCAGAGATATTTTAAATCCCTCAAATACTGGAGGATGAATCCGAATGGCTTTAGTGATTCTGTGGCTTTTCATCTAGCGCCCCCAACAGGTCAAATATTTAAAATGTTAACAGTCCTCTCCTCTTGCAGTGGTATGGACATCTTTCCAACCCTTCTGTCCCTGGCAGGGGTAACTCCCCCCTCAGACCGACGTTACGATGGCATTGATGCCACAAATATCCTCCTGCATGGTGAACAGACTGGTCATGAGGTACTCACTAGTAGTAGTCAATCTTACTTTGGTTATTGTCAGTGGAGGTGGTGCATTAGGGTCTTGTTGCCGACATTAATTCTTCTCTTTTTTTCTTGAAGTTTCTGTTCCACCCCAACAGTGGTGCTGCGGGGACGTTTGGTGACCTGCAGACAGTTCGAACAGGGAAACACAAAGCTTTCTACATCACAGGTACGGGGCATATACAGGCTATGTGTGTCCAAAACCAGTCACACTACATTACAGTCAGTGTTCATTGACGTATGTCCACCATGATGGATCGATGGTATGCACAACTATGTCAAGTCTAGTGGCCTGTCTGTATTCTCAGAGCATAACTCAAAGAGGCTGCATTTTAGCAGCTTCCTTCTCATAGTGCATCATGCGGCATTTAGGTACTGTCATTTGGCCGTTTTTTATAAACCATGCATAACCTCAGGCTCCGTCATTTAGTACACAAAGGATAACAACTCACCAAAAAGAAAATGTACACATCCTACTGGAATATTACATGTTTTGGTGTGTGGAGTGTTATATTTTGTCTAGAAAAATAAAGTGTAACCATTTTGTCTAGAAAAATAAAGTGTAACCATTTTAGTGTGTGATGACCTCCTTAAATTCAGTGTTAATACTGAGGCTATTGTGAAAAAGGGGCAACAGAGAAACTTTTTGTCAGATTCTCTGTTGTTTTTATCGATCTTTAATCGAAACCCTCATGACTTTTTCTTTTATTTGCTGGTTTCACAGTCTCACAGTGAAATTCAGAAACAGCCTGAACAGTATAGACAAAACCTTCTCTAAAATTATTGGTGGGAAACAGAGAGATTTGAATTCTCTTTGTAATCAACAAATCTTGCTTTTTGTCTTCTTCAGACCATGTTCTTCAGAGGGAATTTTCTCTGTTGCCATCAAGACGTCATTATATTTGACCTGCTAATTGCCACTCTCTCGTTTATTCCTTCTGCAATTCGACTATTAAACGGATAACTACGCTCTAGGGTGTAGGCCTATATGTAGGCTTGTGTGCTGTATGTAATTGCCCCTTGTAGGATTAATAAAAGGTGATGAATTGGGCAAGGCATTAAAGTGCAATAAGAAATACACATATGCTTTGTTTTGCAGGTGCAGCTGAGGCGTGTGGTGGTGCAACAGGAAGGCAGCAGCTCCACGACCCGCCGTTGGTATTTGATCTGGAGCGCGACGAGGCTGAGGAAACACCCCTGGAAGTGGAGACACCTGAATACCAGACAGTAGTGGAGAAGATCACCCGCAGGAGGGAGACATTGTTGTGGGACATTGCCACCGACAAGTCAGTGTCCACAGCAGACTACAGCACAGACGCATCAGCAGCGCCCTGCTGTGACCCCCGGCAGGCTGTTTGCCGCTGCCACACGCAGCGCTGAGGGGTGGCGAGATCACACACACATAAACACACACACACGATAGGCTGAAAGAGAGCACACAGATGTAAGCAAATGGATATGGAGACAAATACCTACTTTGGATGTGTTCAGCTGTTATGTGAATATGTTTTTTTGGGAGGTCCAATATCCAGATATAGCAGGAGACGTGCAAACAACTTTGACCAGTATTGGGAGGTCAATAATTTGGGGAAAACAACATCTATCAGACAGTAAAGACAAAGCTACAATTTATGAATTTGTTGCAGTTTAGTTTCTTAGTTAATGTTTGTTGATGTCCAAAACCTAGCTTTATTATTAGTATTATTGTGTTGGATATTTGATGAGATTTGATACAGGAACATTAGCAACAAAAATTCAGTTTTTTTTGTTGTTTTGTTATTAAAACTACAACACAGAAGTTGAATTACTTCTCAGCTTTAATGAGTCTCTGGTTGAACAGCTCAATGCAGCGTGTGGGTGTCCTAACAGCGCCACCTTTTGGCAAATGAAATGGTATTACCATGTTACTTATTACAACAGTCCTATATATAAATGTTATATATACATTATACACACACAGTAAAAATCCTCAATATAATCTATATATGTACGCATGGTAAGTGTATGCGTTGATGTGTAATACTTAAAACATTTTTGCAAAAAGAATATTTAATACATCAAAGTAGAAATGTTAATGTACTGAATTCAGCATCATGTAGTAAATAGGAAACATCTTCAAGATATCATTGAGATTGAAGGACTCTGTTGCGTACAGCTTCACCATCAAGCTTTTTCACAGTTAGCTGTCGACCGATCCTCCTACAGAGCATACTCCTCCACCTACATTATCAGGTTACATTTAGGCTCATCTATCGCTACCAGAATTAGTATGACAGTTGCATCTGCAAGTCATATAATACTTACTGCATGTAACATGATTTAAATAGTGTATCACACTTTAATCCTTTTTCCTTCTTGAGTAAATGACTGCTCCTCGTTACTGAGGTGTGACACATTTAATGCCCATTGATAAGCTCCCAGATTCCAGAGGCCTGATTGACAAAAGAAATGCCTATATGATAGATTTTCAGATGCTACTTGTAAGTGGCAGAAAACAAGATATGATCTGGAGAGAGTTGACTCATTTTATATTTTATTTATATTATTGTCTGATTGCACTTAGCTTGTTTAGAAGCTGCATTTGTGTGAACTGGCCCCTGGTTACTCTACATCAGCTGCAGTCTCCTCTACTACCTTATTCAGTCTGCTCACTAATACTAGACAGATCAATCACGTTCATCTGATTGCTACCATGATAATATTGCGCAACAATAATGTCACTGTTTTGTCAGGATGTCATTACTTTAAAAAAACACTGTCGTTAATGGTGGGACTCTTAGTCTGTCTTTGAAGCTTTCTAACATGTGAATGTGTTTTAATTATGAGTGAACCTTCCACTCTGTCTTTTTTTTTTTAATTCCTTACAAAAAAGTAAGGAACGTAGAACACAAACACCAGGAAGTAAAATTCTGGCATTTGACCCTAGGCCAGCAGGGGTACAGGGGTGCATGATATGGAAAGGTACGGGTGCCACAATGTCTCAACACAGGGATATTTATTGTCCACCTTTCCCTGCTTGTAACAGTCTGATTGTTATGCAGGGAATGCTTCATGAGAGGGGGTTTGGTCAGTTACTCTGGTTGCCAAATGGAGGGAACTCATTCTCGTCATCCAGACAGACAGGGCCCTCGGCGAACTCGTGCTCTGGGAAAACCTCACCCTTCTGGGCTCCACCATCCTCAGAGTAACCTGACGAGAGAAGGGAGGAGGCAAAGGCCATGAGCGGTTTAAGAGGTTTAACAAACCATTTCTGAGATAAAAGCTAATTTTAAAGGTCCAATATTATTGCTCATTTTCAGGTTCATACTTGTATTTTGGGTTTCTACTAGAACACGTTAACTTGCTTTAATGTTCAAAAAACACTTTATATTTCGTACCATCTGTCTGAATATGCCTGTATTCACCCTCTGTCTAAAACACACCTGTGTCTTTAAGACCCCCTCCTAAAAAAAGCCCAGTCTGCTCTGATTGGTCAGCATTTTCGGATCTTCCGCATCTGCGCTCCCGCCGTCTCTGCACTACCATAGCAGCCGGAGAATGACTGTAACTACACTGTAGCGGCACTTTCTAACTATATATAGTTGCGACATCACAACTAGAGTGCGGATCGGGCCGCATTTTTCTGTCCGAGCTCGGCCCGCGTCCGACAGGGCAGTAACCAAACCCGACCCAAGCACAACAGGCATTAAGGTATTTATGTCCGAGCCCAACCTGTTTAATTTAAAATGCCCAATGTGGTAACCTTCCCTGATTGCTTCGTTTCAGACCGTGGGGAAAACCAGGGGAGACTCGTTACCTCCAGGGCCGACGTTATAAAATGAATAACGTCGGGGTTAAAATCCCGTTTCTGGGAAATGAATGAACTTCAGTCTGGGGTTTATTTCGGACACCGCACACACTGTGTACAAAACTTTAACTTATTCCACCAACTCTGCTCCAGTCACATCTACACGTCTGCTTCCTCTTTCTCTATTTCTCTTCTGCCCACTTTCCACGCACACACACACACACGCACTGAGCTCTCTTAAAGGACCCGCGGCACCATTTTACAACAAATGCCTTATCGCGCTGATGTGACCGAGCCCGACCCGAACCCGAACATCATTTCTAAATATCTGTCCGAACCCGGCCCGGCCCGGCCCGTCAGGTACTGTCGGGTCCCATTGGGTCCAGTCGGGCTCCAGTCAGGTATCCATCCTCTAATCATAACTGTACGGAAGTCCTGACAGCTCGTTTAAAGGCACCATTTCTGAGTACAGTGCATTTCTCTGGATATAGTGTTTTAATATTTTTTCACAGTATTTATATAGCACCTCGACCTGCTTCATATTAACATATTTCTGACATTATTTGCATATGAGTTGCTTTAACTTTAAGCAAAACAGCAGCATATTTTAAACAGATTTGAGGAGTTGCATAACAACAGTGGAAGCCTTAGTTAAAACAAACCACTTAGTATAAGAGCTAGAATAATGTTCACTGTAGAGTTTAATGATAACTGTACGGTATTCGGTTAAGAATCTTGGAAAGGTTTTCCATCAGTTTATGATTAGCAATACTGTACCCATAAGAGTGGTGGAGGAGGGTGGGGTTGAAGGGAGAGCCACAGTGGCAGCATATGATTGGCTGGCTTGTTGTTGAGCAACATCCTCTGGCTTCTCCTCTTCCTTCTGTTCTACCTGCTCCTCGCTGGTGTCAAACAACCTGCCAGACAGAGCAGACAAAGATTTAACAATATCATTTACAGATAAAAGAAGTAGAAACCAATGCCACATTTTAAACCTGCAATCTGCAAGATTTTTTATGTAAAACAAAGTTATAGCATATTGTTAACATGCAGACATGTATGCATGGTGCAGCACACTTAGACATACACACCTGTGTTTTTGGACTAAGACGCACTCTCCTCCATCCTGTGGATCCACATTATAAATGTAGAGACACCCGTCTGAGGACGCCACCAGCAGGCGAGGGAGCTTCTGAATCCTGACATACAAAACGCACACAAGATGTGATACACATAAATACACACCTTGTGAAAAAACATCCCTCTCTCGTCTTGCTCTGCCTTACGTGGCCAGGGCGCAGATGTTCTTCAGGCCGAACATGTTGAGTCGCACTGTGGCGAAGGCTCTGTCCTGATGCATCATGTCGGACACCTGGGTGGGCAAGTAGGTGCTGGCTGCTGTGAACATTTTGCCCACATACGCTGACCATGTGGGAGACTCCTCATCTTGACTGGTCGGAAACAACATGAGTCATTCGTTTTAACATTAATAAATCATTACTGGAGACATTCTGATTTTTCTTTTGTAAAACTAGATTTTACATAGTAAGCCACTTGGTTGATTTTCATAGGGACAGTACTGGATTGCTTTACATCAGAAATACAGCAGAGGGTGCTGGTCATTCCATGCTATGTCCTTTTCTGAACCAGGCAAGGTTCATAGGAAGAAGACTTCTAATACAGAGAAATGAGCTTTGGAAAAAACATGCACAATTAATGTAAAGAGGAAAGCATCTTACCAAAGATTAAAACAAACAGCAAATAACAGGGTTTATTTTGATCTGAATAAAAGCAATACTTCATCAGTTTATCGGCACATTGGGTCTAAGATTGTTAGTCAAGTAAGTAATTAGCTGATCTACAGAAAACTAGAAATATTAAACAAGCAGAAACTAATTGTGTGTGTGCTTACCTTGGGCTGTGCTGCTCCAGTTTAAAGATATGGACTGTCTCAGTGTTGCTGGAGGCACACAGGAACTGGGCGTCCGCACTGAAGGACAACGAACTGATGCTAACATATCTGACACACACACACACACACACACACACACACAGAGAAAAGGAAAAAAAATGATGATTAAATGTACATTTTTATTTACAAGGATGCATTACTCAAACACATACACATGATAGAAATTTCAAAATTGTGTGTGTGTGTGTGTGTGTATGTGTGGGGCCACTACAGTGTCTTGTAGTCTAATGTTTCCACCAATCAGCTACTCACATTTCTGTAGTCTTAATCACTGATACTGGGTCATTGACACAGCGCATCCACAACCAACTACCAAACTACCATTGGCTACTGAGCAGCAGGAGATGTCTTACTCACCTTGACAGTAACTGTTGAGTAATGGGAGGGTCATTTAAACTGCTGACCTTCCTTTCACGAGCCCTTTGTTTAATCTCTGGCTTGCAACCACCATGAATCATCTTGTCCACAGATTGCTTGTTAATGCTTTCTGATTGAACAATAGAAAAAAGCGCTAACCTTTTCATCCCTCGGCGGAATTCAAACAGTCTCTGTCCTTCAGGAACGCTGAAGACTCTGATAACGGTGCCCTGCAGAGGAGAAAGAGGTTAGACAGGCTGGTGGACGATTAAAAACTGAAGGAGGGATGAACAAAAGGAATCCTCACTTTCTCTGAAGCGCTGGCCAGTTTGGTGCCAGAGGCATTGAAGGTGAGGGCCGCCAGGGGACTGTCGTGGGCTTGGATCAGCGTCAGAGTGCTCTAAAGGGGCAAATAGGTTTCTAATGACATTGGCACCAACACTTGTTACCGTGGGGATTTCAAGAGATGTGACAACAGCTGCAATTATTTTCCATTGTTCCGAGTTTAATGTGGCCTCACCAGGTTGTTGGCATCGTAGACAGTAATCTCTCCGATGGTTGCGCTGCCAGGATACGCCAGGTAAGAGTTACTGTGGTTGACGGAGAGAGCGCAAAGACCTACAAGGGAGTACAGAGGATGGTTTAGGCCTTCCTTCCTTTCTTCTTTTTCTCCCTTGTTTTTCTTTTACTGTCTTTATTCTTCAACACACCTATTAGACCAATATTTGTCAGTTGCTTTACAATGGCGCTTATCTGTCTGGGTCTATTATTTGTTTAGTATAGTCCAGAAAACTCCCAAATCCAGCAGGATATGCATATCAACACCATGCATGGTTTGAGTACTTTTTTATTTTGAGTATCTATTTTATATTACAAGACTATTGGTACTGTACACCGTGGAAAGTAGCTTGAAAGCAACCCCATGTGTGTTCTGAAAGAAGAAATAACACATTCATTATTCTATACAGCCTTACTTGGTATGACCAGTAGCTTCTGGTGGCTAATGTTAGCAAACTTGTTCTACAGCTGGCATTAATGAGTCAGTTTGCTTTATGACTCCTCTGTGCCTGTGCTACTTTTACACTATGTGTGATAGCATTTCTTGTAAATGTTTTGTGGCAATAGTTGCCTCTATTCAGCAAAAGTTACATATCACTTTAACAAGATTCAGTCATTAACAAGATTTTGGTCAAAGTCAATAGGAATCAATGTACAGATTTTTGATATGGTCTACATATAGATAGAGTGTACCCGTGGGGTTGATGGGTGTGTTGAGCAGGGTTTTGAGTAGTTTCATGTCTTTGATATTGTGGATGTAGACCGACTCCTCCAGGCACACCACCAGCCGCTGAGGTAACAGTGACAGACGGAGACAGATCACCATAATAGAATATATATGATTGCACAAAGCAGAAGCAACAACTTTAAAAGGTACAGATGATCTATTTCCTGTCTCACCTGTCTGTTGAGCCTGACGGAGAGGATGTTGTTGGAGTAGCTGTAGTTACAAATCTCTGTACCTTTCTTAAAGTGGTAGACGTTCATTCGCCGTGGCATGGACAGACTGACCACCACCACCAAGCTGCTGGAGAACAGTCGCTCCACTATGTACACGTCCGGACACTCTACTGGGAGAGGGACGAGAGAAAGATTTTGAATAATTTTACTCAGAGAAGCAATGCTAGCTCATATCACCAGTGCGGAGAAAGCAAATGCGATATCTTTTGTTGTCAATTCCTATACAATTAATTACAAATGAAACACTTTAATTTACTGCTATCATGCTGAGCTACCAACCTGTGCTTGTTAAACATAAAGGCAAGACACTACAGGTGAATAAGGTAAACATGTTAATAGTAATAGATATCACCTTGAAACTTCCCCAGTTGATTACTTACATATATACAAAGACAATAATTGTTTTTGTATTACAAGTTTTCTGAAATATTGTGTTTAATTATGCAAATGAGGCATTATCTAATTAAATATGTGCTAATTTGCATTCCAAAACAGAAATCTGAACATTGGTTAAAGCCAGGTTTAAAACTCTTGTTTTTGTTTATTTTGTTGAAGGTTTTTAAAGAGGGAACTTTGAATATCTCTTTTCATCACTCCATGAATCATGAAATACTGTCAGACATTAAAAAAAAGAACTCTACCTTCGTCATGTTTTAGGAATAAAATGTTATATGAGTCAGGTTATACATGATATATGAACAAACCCCTTTGTAAAAACCTTCAGAATGTAGATATAATTGAAACTGGAAGGTGCGGTGTATTGTATGTAGTGGAGTATAATAGTTCTGTCGTGTTCTGTATTTTTTTTTTATAATGTTACTGAAGTGGAGATTTCTGCTTCAGAGTAAAAGAAAATGACTTATATCCTATAAGCAAGTGTAGAATAATCTCAAAATTGACCAGTGCATGAAATATAAAATGTGTTGTTGCCCGTAGTGTCTTGCCTTAAGAGTCAGTCATCAGACAAACTTCCTTAAACTGACTCCAAACCTCTTTTGTTGTTGCTATTGAGGATAAGAAAATGAAACGTTCCTTTGTTTGCATATGCAGAAGACTTCTGACGTCTGCGGTAGTGTCACCTTAGGAGGGGATGCTGCTCCCTGCACAATGTACTTATTGTATATGCAGTACATTTGCTGCAGGGGAGCTGTTATGTGACATGACATTACATACTTCCTGTCATTTTAACTCTTTAACTTCTGCAGAGAGAAAAGTACAGTGTCGATCATACCTCCCTCGTGGATGCAGTCCAGTTTGTCCACAGCAGTGACTGAGAAGAGCTGGTAGCCGGTCTTGGTGCCCACTGACAGAGAACTACAATAAAACACAAACCATCTTACCAGCCACATCCACAATTGTTATAAGGTGAAAAACACCTTAACAACACTGTAATTACATGTTTCAATTCAAAAATACATTTTACACATTACAATTCCATATAAAATCTGATGTTTTGCTGTCACACAGATAGTACACACAATAACATTTGTTGTCAACATTTTCATACACAAAGTCTACTATTGTCAAAGTCAAATAATCCCAGAAAACCTTGTTTTATTTGTTTGGTATTACTAGCACTACACTAACAGATTATAGAACAAAGTGGTTTAAATGAATAGCTTGCTTTTGAAAAGAATAGGATTATCAATGCACACGCACATGTGCAATCTCTAGTGTAGGACTGCATAACATGTAATGGCTGCTATGACTGTTAGTTTCCATCAAGGAAATAGTGCAGGATCAGTATGATCATCATATATTCATATTAAACTGAGAGGACTTCTTTACATGACATGATTTCTACCAGACTATCTTATCTTGTTTAGACAACACAGCCGTAACGCAGCTTCCATTGAAATATGTTAATTTCCTCCAAGTAAGCTTGCCTTATCTTATCATGGCTGAAGTTGAAAAATAAAACATGATGACAAAGCGATAAGAAGGCCAGGTTGACGGTTAGGCCATCTTGTTAGTTTTACAACCAGAGCCACAGGCCACACAGAGACACACCGTTCAGCTGGACTTGTTTGTTATGGTTAGTAATCCCTAAACAGGGGACAGTGGACAGCTACAGCACAGGTGTGAGTGGTCAAAAGTATTGGGCGGTCACAGTAAATGACACAGGAACCTCTGATTGCAAAGTTACTTTAAAATAATATTGCTATAACACAAATTTCACATTTGCTCTCAGTTAAATGTTAATTGTTAGAATCTAACATGTTGTTTTAACTGGTGTTGTGAATCAAGGAGGCAGTAAGATGGAAACTTGCACGAGACGCTATAGAATAGGCCTATGTTGAATCAATTGTCAATAAAACAAAAGTTTGGTTACTAAGGGTCTAGTTTAATATGCAGCGGGCCTTGAAGATTAACACAGTGGCCTACTTCACTTTCAGCTGCTAAGGACTAATCTAGAAGTTTTAATGAGGCATACAGAAGCTTGCAGATTCCTTTTGGACGCACACACACAACTGCCTGATTGTTGGCGCTCTTATAGTGACAGAAAATAAACCAGAGTATGTACATGAGACAGTAAATAATTATGCAACAGTCAGGTGCATCAAGGAGATTGAGTTCATGCTGAGTGGGCCCAGCCCGCAGGTCGCTTACGTGGTGTCCTGGTTAAACGAGGCACAGATGAAGGCTCGGTCCACTCCGGGACCGTCCGGTGCGTCCTGGGACTCCTGGGACTCCATCGGAGCCGCCAAATACCCTCTCCTCTCTCTGGCCGAGGTCGGAGGCCTTGGGCTCGGGTCGATCCACGCCGGAACCCGCTTCCCCTCCTCTGCCCCCGTCTCCAAGCGCCACGCTCACACTCTTCAGGGAGAGCGGAATGTCCGGGCAGTTTGGCTCAGATGCAACACATCACGCAACGAGTAAACTATCCCGAATCTGAACAGGATGAAAGAGGAAGGGTAACACCTCCCTAGTGAGCCGTTGCACTTGAGCCAGTCGATCACTGTTGTTATTATGTTATTAACTTAACAATATTCACACAGCAAAACAAAAACAGCTGATGGGTGGATGCGTCACCCTAAGGTACATCACGATTGGCTGGCGGCAACCTGTCAAACCCTCCTTTCCGGCGTTTCCATTGGTCGAGCTGTTTAAGGCCTCAATTTGATTGAACAACACAGCTGCCAATCGACCAAGAGCCGCCTATTTCCAGGGGAAATGGTTGATTGGCCAATTATACTTTCAGTCTTTTTTACTAAGAATTGTTTTGATGATTTCATTGGATAAAAGACGTATCATTTTTACTGCCCGTCCATGCAGCGACACACGGCGAAACATCATCGACCCCTGGGAGAGATGTGCAACTGCTAAACAAAGCTATTTTTTTTGTCTTATTTGACCTTTTAGATTATGTTTATGTTTGTTTGAGCTTATATTTACGTAGATTTACTTATATTTACATTTTTTATTTAATGTAAAAAAACAAACAAATGTAGGTGTTGAATATTGAAACATTCCCTAAATTGTAATATAGCCTATTTATTAGGCTACAGACAATAAATATGCTTGGGACAACTTGTATGATATGGTCACTAGTGGAAGTACATTTACTGTGCTTAAGTTCATTTTGTGAGGTAGCCTACTGTATGTACTTACTCTAGTATTTCCATATTATGTACTTATACCTGTACACCCCTACATTTCATAGACATATTATACGTTTTACTCCATTACATTTATCTGACAGCTTTAGTTACTTTTTACTCTCCTAATGCAGATTTTACATACATAACATAAGATGCTTTATTATAGATTAAACTAGCCAGCAGTATATAAATCAATTAAAACATTTGCATTTCAACCAAAAGAATAAAATACTGCTTGCATATTAATACATCAGTAATAATATTATATATAATAATGTAATTCCGATAGGGGCTATATTTTTGCTTAATAAGTAGGCTTCTTTTACATTTAAATGTAAGTGTTTTGCAGATAATACCCTCTTAAGATCTGTCCCATAAAATACCCTCATGTTGAAAATCAAAAGAAATCCATGCACACTGCAGTGAGGTCTAAATAAAGACAACATTGAGAGATTCCTGGTATTTTCAGGCTAATTTTTAATCAGATATCAATCGATTTTCTTTCTTCTTTTTTTCAATTCTAAACTATTTCCTTGACGTCACGGTTTCCGTGCAGTCTCCTTTAAGGTTGCCAGGGGTTACGGGCTCACATGTCAGAACGAGGAGAATTGACGTCAGTGACGGCTGTTGATTGGTTCTCAGCCTTATCCGGTGGGGCAGCGGTCCAGGGCTCGGGAAAAAATCGAAGCGAGGAGGATCTGGTAACGGTACGCTTTAAGAAATATCATCCATCCCGAGTCGCTATCGAAGGGCTCGGCAGGAATTTACAGTTTCTTGTGAGTATTAGCGTTTTTTCAGTAAATGGACCATATGACCTCTGGATAGGTGAAATTTGTTTCCTCCGTCTATCGTTTGTTTATGATAGAACTCAAGATGGCGTCATTGGAAGAGAGCTTTGCCTTTGCACGGAGCTAACGTTAGCCAGCTAACGTTAGGCGTTAAACTAGACACACTCTCTAACATAACCTCGGCCAAAGATAGTTAGGCAAACGTATAGAACATTTATTATTCACATATTTTGTGTTTACTGGTTATTATAATTTAACGTAGGTAGCTGTTAAGCATTAGTCTGCTTGCTGTAAGTTACTTGGCTGCAGCCGTCAACCTCCTCATATGAAGCCTTCCTGACCTAGACGGTGTTACAGACAGGGCATTTTGCTTCACACCGTCTTAAAGGCGATAACATTTACTCAATTTGTAAACCATTAGATTCGTTATTATCATCCATCGCCCAGCATACCCCGTTGTCACTAGTTCAGCAAGGTCATTTGTGCATCGCAGTGTTTTCTCTAATTTAATTGACAGCCCGCTTCTTAGCAGACAGCAGAGGTGATGCTGCAGCTCAGTAACTAAATTAGAAAATTAACTTGTTAATTATATAACCTGCTTTTACTGTCTCAAACAATTCAAACTAAATACGATTTACTAATAGGCAGAATAGCCCTGTTGTTGGGTCTCTAGTCTAGCTTTTGAATTATCCCACCTGGTCCGAAAACCGTATCATTTGTTGCTTAGTTATTCCTGTGGTAGGTTTAGATTAAAGCAAGCCTGCCAAGTTTCCAACATGAGTGTAGTTAGTTACATAAAAGCTGTGCCAGCCTCATCTTTGATAACATGGCTAGTAATCTCCCCTGGGCCTAGTCAGATTAGAAATTATCCGAATCCTATTCTACTGATGCACATGTATGATACACTTGAAGGGACAGGATGGAATCGGTTGGTTTGTTCACTCATTTACTCCTCTGAAATGCACATGTTGGTTACATGAGGCCTTCCTGTTTTAGACTACACAGCTAGATCAAGATCAGCTATCTGAAGAAGCACTGTGGCTGATCACATGATGTTGGATCTGTCAGGCTATTTTGCTCAGCAGCAGTATCATGGCCTGAAATGTTGAAACCCCAAGCAAGTGCACTTGTTTTTATGGTTTGGTCTGTTTCACAGCAGGTTTTTTTTATCATTGGCCTTCATTTCATCATTTGTCTAAAATTAGGCCTTGTGTATAATATTGCCTCTATGATAGAATACTTTTTTTCAGGCTGGTAAAAAAGTGAGATTGTTTTGAGTAAATAAACCTAGGACAGTGTGCCTGTCCTAGTTTGTTGTTTGTGATCAGATATGTGTGGTCACATCATATGACCAGTTTTCACTCCTGACACTAAGAAGCACTCAGGCTCCTTAATGCCAAAACAACACCCAATCTCTCAGTGCCTTCTCACTCTGGTTCTATTTTTCTCACATTCTCACGTTTTCTCTTTGTCCAATTCTCATCATCACGACACACAGTCAGCCCTACTCTGGGTTGCTCTCTGGTAATCCAGTAAATTCACGTTGTACAATGATGATCTGTAACCATGCTCCTTTTTCCCGTTACTGTCCACTCTCTCCAGTACAAAGGTTAAAGGTCACAGAGCAGGGTTGTGGTTGTCGTCATGGCATCTGGAAGTACGAGCAGCGAGGAGGAGCGGAGCCTGAGGGAGTGTGAGCAGTACGTGCAGAAACACAACATTCAACAGCTGCTGAAGGACTGCATTGTCCAGCTGTGCACCTCCAGGCCGGAGAGGCCCATGGCCTTCCTCAGAGAGTACTTCGAGAGGCTGGAGAAGGTGTGTGTGTGTGTGTGTGTGTGTGTGTGTGTGTGGATGGAAAACAAAACCTTATTCAGTGAAAAATGAGCATTACAGTTTTCCCATACATAGGTTCTACTTGGGCGGCCCGACCAGGTAGATAAAATCCGAAATTACTTTTTTTTTTTTTTTCCCAAACAACGATGAATTTTGTAAGTCACACAGACTAGCGGCCTCCCTCTCCTCTCCTGAAGTTGCGCATGCGTGGCACAGGGCCAATGATTCACTGACCTATAACAAACAAAATAAACAAGAGTTAACTTTGGATAGCATTAGTCTAATATGATTTACCAGGAGTTAGGAGGAGACATGCAGTTTTGAGATTCATAATAACATGTAACTTTCTGTTTGGATTAGGGTTGGGCGGTAATACGGTATACCGCTGGGTCTAAAAATAGCAACGGTATCAATACCGTCATTAAAAAAAAATGCAATGCACTTATATAGGAGACAAGGATTAAATATTAAATTGTGGTGACCCACAAGTAAGACTGAAAGAGACATTCACCAAGGTACTGTACCTTTAAGGGAGAGGTGTTACGATATACGAGTTCCGTGTTAACGGCTGAATTATGTCAAATAACGACGGTGGTGAAAATGCTGTTGCTGTGGCGGCACCGGCCACTGCTGCCGGCGCGGCTAATGTCGGTGCTATCTACGCGGCCACCGTCAAGTTACCGGACTTTTGGCAGCACAACCCACGGCCGTGGTTTCAGCACATCGAGGCCCAGTTCCGGCTGAGAGGAATAACACAGGACGTTACAAAGTATTTCCACGTGGTATCGGCCTTAGATGCCTAAACAACAGCCAGGGCTGTGGCGCTGTTAGAGGCTCCTCCGGCTAACGGCAAGTATGACGCACTCAAAACATTCCTGTTGGAACTCTTTGAACTGTCGGAGCTGGAGAAAGCAGACCGCCTGCTGTCCCTGAAGGGCCTTGGCGACAGCAAGCCGTCCGAGTTAGTGGAGAGGATGCTGGCTGTGCTGGGCGCGGCGGGTCCCTCATTCCTCTTCGCCCACATTTTCCTGCGGCAGCTTCCAGCACCCGTGCGCACCGCACTGGCCTGCTCCCCCCTCTCTTCCTCCAGAGACTATCGGGCGCTGGCTGTGGAGGCAGACAGGATTTTCCTCGCCAACCGGCAGCAGTTTGTCCACGTGCTGCTGCCCCCCCAGCACACGTCTGCCCCGCTTGCACTCCACAAAATATAATTTATGTAATTATGTGTGGTTGTCATCACGTGACAGTGTGGAGGAGAAAGTAGTTTTTTGTACGTTGTTGTTATGTTATTATTGTTTAAGTATTAGTGTTTGGTATTCAGTTTCTGAACGGTGCACAAGCCAACAGTTTGGTGACGCCGTCTGAGCCTTACGTCATCATTTTTAATTAGTCACGGTAATACCGTATACCGCGGTAAAATAGGGAGGAGGTTTGACGGTATCAAAATTTAGATACCGCCCAACCCTAGTTTGGATCATAGTATGATTTTAAGGTTAGTGTTAATACATATAACATTTGGGCTCCAGGTATTCAGGTATTTCATCTGCTGAACCAACCAGATTTAATTGACAAATTCACAAAAGAAACACTCCACCTGTATCATCTTCTAGTCTAGTTTGTTTAATATGTAAATAGTTATTTCTCTCTAAAATATTTGTTAATGTTATGTAGTCAATGTTTTCTATAAATAGTTAATAAACCATTGTTTGACTAGTTTATTACTGAACCCAGCCATCACACGCCGTGCCATCACATCCTGCGCCACCCACCCCCACAAATAAATTCCCTATATATATACTCTTATAATACAGCAGGTGCTTACTGTCTTGTACGCCAGCTAATATTTGCAATTTATTTTTCTGTGATTGTTTTCAATAACTTAGCGAATCATGTTTTTAGTTAAAGCTTCTATAATCTTTTTACATTTTAATTTTTCAACCATCGTGTCCAAGAACAGCTGCCAGTTTGGCTAAGAAACACGTAACGATAGCAAAAATACTTCTGCTCCTTTTTATATGCGTAACATTTTAGCATTTTCTGTTTTCAGTTGTGTCTAGGCAAAGTTGCTTGATTCAAACAATTCATAAATTAAATTAAAACACACAACTGCACATTGGAATTCCACATTACCACTACCATGAATTGTTTGCAAAAGTGTTTCTGAAACTACTGCTTGTCTGCTATTTAAAGCTAGAACGATGCACTCCTAGCTAGCTAATCTTAATAATTAGATTTGTTTCAGATGTTCACTTGACAGTAACCTTTAAATCGTCCTGTAGCATATTATTAGATATACCAAAACATGGACCCGAGAAACTTGCCTGGAAATA
The DNA here is from genome assembly GCF_031162955.1 of Sander vitreus. Classification (NCBI taxonomy): domain Eukaryota; kingdom Metazoa; phylum Chordata; class Actinopteri; order Perciformes; family Percidae; genus Sander; species Sander vitreus. The sequence continues at coordinate 16,556,747 of NC_135875.1, read as the reverse complement.
GTTTTCCTGTATATATGGACACTGGATCATTTAAGGAGGGGCTTCAAACATTAGATTTAGTTGAGCTATTATTTAAACCTATATATTGGGTTTCTTCTATTGTAAGCTGTGTTTTATATGAGCCTGTGTATGTTACTTTGTGTGGCACTTTATTGCACAAAAAGTGCTTTTATAAACGACCCCTGACTTAACTGAGATGAACTGCAGCGGCTATAAACCTAGTTGGCTGACTCTATCTACCCCACCCACCCACCCCACCACCCCACCACCACCACCACCTCCCCCTCCCCTACCAGGAGGAGACCAAGCAGATTCAGAACCAGCAGAAGGCCAGCAGTTCCCGTTCAGACTCGCGCGATGAGGAGGTGTCTCCACCCATGAACCCTGTGGTAAAGGGCCGCCGGCGGAGAGGAGCCTTCAGCGCAGAGGTGTACACAGAGGAGGATGCAGCCTCATATGTCAGAAAGGTTAGCCATTCATGTGTGCAAGCAGCTGCGAGAGTGTGGCAACACTTAAATCCACGTCAACAATCTGATACGATCAGTGTTATGAAAAGTTGTGTGACATCGCTGTGTTGTTTTTCCTTAGGTCATTCCAAAAGACTACAAGACGATGGCAGCCTTGGCCAAAGCTATTGAAAAGAACGTTCTCTTCTCACACCTGGACGACAATGAGAGGAGGTACCTGTCTTAAACAGTGTTTTTTTTTATTTTTTATTTTATTTATTTTTATAAATAAAGTTTTTGATAACTGTGTTCCGCTGATCAACTCACAAATCTGCTCCTTTCCAGTGACATATTTGATGCAATGTTTCCAGTCACCTACATCGCCGGGGAAACGGTTATTCTGCAGGGTAGGATGACATCTTTTCAGTGATTAGTTGAACAAACCAAATCATAGCATGTCTTTGTGTGATTCTAACGCTATTGTTGTGCGCACCCAGGCGACGAAGGTGACAATTTCTATGTCATCGACCAAGGGGAGATGGATGTAAGTATCGGTTCCTCGTCGTAATGTACACAGAAAATGTTTCTTTTCTTTTGTCACCATTGCATTGTAATGCTTTTTTTGTTTCTACCCCGCTAATCTGCCAGGTGTATGTGAACAATGAATGGGTGACAAGCATCGGGGAGGGAGGCAGCTTTGGAGAGCTGGCCCTGATATATGGCACCCCGAGGGCGGCCACAGTCAGAGCCAAGACCAATGTCAAGCTGTGGGGCATCGACAGAGACAGCTACAGGAGAATACTTATGGTAAGGAGATGTGGGTCTGTAATGCAGAGAAAGACCACTGTTCGTAAAGCTTGTGAATGTGTGTCATTTAATGACATATAATGTACTGCCTTGTAGGTGTGGCCTCGCTCTTATTTTCAAACTTCTAGTCAAGTTCTTCAATCACGCTAACTAACTTAATATCTCTCTCTTCAGGGAAGCACTTTGAGAAAGAGGAAGATGTACGAGGAATTCCTCAGGAAAGTGTCCATTCTAGGTGGGTTCATTTTCCAAATCCTCCTCATCTTCCCAAAATTTAAAAATAGATGAAAGGAGGCATGTTACTTGTGTTTGGTGCTGAGATTAAAATAACCCGAAAGAGCATATAAAAATATCTCACCTGAAATCAAAACCAATAACGGGTTCAACCTTTCTAGTGAGTGGTGTTTTTTTTTTATTTATTTATTTATTTATTTTTTTTTTTATTATATAAACAGGGCTGTCTGTCATTTTAGCTGACTCCTTTTCTTCTGTGTTCTCAGAGTCTCTTGACAAATGGGAGCGCCTGACAGTCGCTGATGCCTTGGAGCCCGTCCAGTTTGAGGACGGACAAAAGATCGTTGTGCAGGGAGAGCCTGGAGATGAATTCTTCATCATCTTAGAGGTATACACTTCATCACTGACTTTCTCTCACATACGTACACATGCTTGCATATACATTTGTCACACTACCAGAATTCTACCTTTTGAATCACTTCTTTAATTGACTGTTGGCCTGGTTACATCAAACAGTGGATCCACTCAATGCTGTTTCATATTTTCAGCTCTTTAAACTATTACAACCTGGATTCTTTTTACCCGCACATACATGCCCTCTTGTGGTGACGTGAAACTCTTGCCTCACCCTAAACATGTATCTGATCTTTGATCTTTGAGATAAACAAGCTAAAATGTGACAAATACTGCTTCCAGCTTCTCAAATATGATTTTTGTTGCGCTTACATTTCTGTCAATCAGGATTAGGATGGAGAATTATGATGGGCAGTTGTTTTCTACTGATTTTGATGATGCTTTTTAAAATTACATATTCAAGAATATAGATTTATAGATAAATTAGTTGCATTCCCAGTTTGATCACAGTATTAAAAATTCATCAAACCAAATGTATTGTCGCTTAATGGTACCAAACTGATTCAGTTGTGACACAGCTTACAGCATTAGATTTTCCTAAATTACTTCTAATGTCTGTAGTTCTACTTTCGTTTAGATACCTGTTCAGTGTTCTTTTTATGTCTTCATTTGCTTTATCGATTGATTGAACCTAAAATGAATTGGTAGCGCTCTGTCATAATGGTAAAGACCACATGCTTCAGTCATGTGTAACCTGAAGAGATTAAGTTAATGAATGCAGGATGTATCATGTATTCCTGTAGCTCACCGTTAAGAAATGAAACGAGTTTATGTGATTAGTTGATGCTTAATGGACCAGTAATTGACTTTGAACTCGCATTCATTATAAAGTGTTACCAATTATTTCAAAACCCATTTGCTACCATTAGATGCATGCAGTCATTTAGCTCCTTTTAAACATGCAACCTTTATGGTGATGATATGGTTTCTTCTGATACAGGCGCTCGTGTAACTATAGTCAAGAGACGAACAAAATAAAGCTGCGTGTGTGTGTGTTTTTGTGTGTCTCAGGGTTCTGCAGCCGTGTTGCAGCGTCGCTCAGAGAACGAGGAGTTTGTGGAAGTGGGGCGGTTAGGACCCTCTGACTACTTTGGTAAGAACTAAAGCATCATCACAGGTTCAGGTTACTTTATTGGTACCCGTAGGTAAACTATGTTTACGGTCTAAGAGGCAGGACATCCTTACAACTTTGTAGACCACCACATAACATGCAACACACAACACATTAAAACCTATAAAACAGACAGCAGAACATGATAAAAAAACAGTACATGACCACATTGACTTGTACAGTTACATGCAGAAATTCTACAGCTAGTACATGACCAAGGTGCTTGTGCGTTATGTGTAAGTAAAGATGTGCAAAAAAGTTTGTTTAACAGAGTGACGCTGGGACAAAACGGTTTTTAAATCTTGTAGTTCTACAACCAGGGACTAGAGGGGAGATACTGGAATTCCCTATTCAAAGGGTGTAGGCTATCTTCTAAGATGGCCGTAGCTATCCACTGTAGTTGTTTAGCATACAGGGATGTGGGGTGCAGCTGGGACTCACCAGTCAGCTTACTTGACCATCTTACAATTTGATTTAGGTGATTCTTGTGCTTAACTGAAACACACCCAAACCATGACACTAAGGGACTGTTTGTTTTTTATTTAAGGGGCTACCGGAGGAGTTTTGGGATCTTTAGTCAAAAAAAGAAATGACCCTCCTTTTGCCAGCACTATAATTTTCTATGACCCTCCAAAATGATTGGGACAAGATGCATGACCCTCCCCAACAACTTATTGATGTTTTCTGTACTGGTTTGCGCTTGGTAAAGATGTACAGTTAGCCTTTGTTTTTTTACAACCATGACATACATGACTTAACCTCTGCTTTCTCATCTTACACATCACACTCCACTATTATGGTGGCCATTTCAGTAGATTTACTCACTAACATTGCTGTGGAAACACACATAAGCATGGAAACTAAATGCACACTTCCTGTATTATTGCATTACTTCAATTCAAGTTACTCCTCTAGTAAACTAGTATCCACATGAAATTAAACAATAAAACATTGAGACCATTCAACGAAGCACACTGGGTAATAACAACTTCTGTCAATGTGGACGGGCCTGGGCCCGAAGTTGTTATTACCCAGTGTGCTTCGACAGCTGGCCCGCCCAATCAGAAATTCAAAGTTAAGTGCGTTGGTGTGCAGAGCGCGGCAACTGTTATGGCCAACAACTGGAAACTTGATAAATTGTTTGTCTGTTATTTCATTACTAAATTCACTTCTGAGACTTTTTTTATGCGAGAAATCAACTATGTAGAGCTCACACATGGGCCGTTTTACGAAAATTGATGGCTAATTGCAAATTTGGTACGACTATTGGCCGGGGTCGCTGGCTTTCCGCCCGGCCTGTCCACCTTCACAGACCCCGCTGTGAGCTGGAGCTCTATCAGGAGACTCGCGGACAAGAGGCGTTTATTTCCCCGATCGTTTGTTTAAATAACTCGACACGCATATCCATTATAAGATTAACTGGAACCTGTGGTTTTTCGAAGTTATAAAGGTCCACAAGAGATTGCGGGTGCAAGCTCGCTGACCGGACTGTCACTCACACACGTGGCCACGGAGCAGGCAGAGGAGAGGGAGAGCAGCGTCTGACGGGGCAGAAAGATACCCGTCTGCCTTTGACAGTCTTGTAAATAAATTATAACAACATGTATATTACATGTCAGTCTTCCTCTATCATAGGCGCCGATTTATGTTTTCCTCTGTGGGTGCACGACCTTTTAAAAATAGTAGACTAGTCAAAAAATGTTTGCATTTCAGAACCTTAGGAAATGGACAGCGGCCAACACGAACACACACGTCTATTAACTCGATAGTAAAGCCGTAAAGTAGGCTATGTTTCAACTCAGGACAGCGCCACTTCTCACAAATACAGATAGGATTGGAGATGAAAAGTTTAACTGACACGTAACCGTGATCAGCGCTCACACGCTCCACTTAGCACCAACTGCAATGTTTAATTTTAAATGAACAAGCCACTTTGAAATTTTGCAGTTTTCAGGAATACGAAAGTTGGGTGACCCTCTTTCCCCCCCCACCCCCCAAGACTAAAAACCGTTGGGTGACCCTCCCCTCAACAAAGAATAAAAAGACATGACCCTCCCCTATTTTCCTCCGGTGGTCCATTCCATAAATACTGAACGGTCCCTAAGGAGAAAGATATGATGCAGGCTTATTTCATTATTTTCTATTGTTTTGTGGTGCTGTTGTAAGGTAAAATGATCTAGTGGTACTAAACACGTGACAAAAATGGCATTCTGTGTCTGTTATTAAAGGATTTATGTTGAGTTTTCTTTAGATTTTAATGTGTGTGTGTGTGTGTTTTCTAGGTGAGATTGCTCTGCTGATGAACCGTCCCCGCGCTGCCACCGTGGTCGCCCGCGGCCCCCTGAAGTGTGTCAAGCTGGACCGGCCTCGCTTCGAGCGCGTCTTGGGTCCCTGTTCAGACATTCTCAAACGTAACATCCAACAGTACAACAGCTTTGTCTCGCTGTCTGTCTGAAGGGGCGTCTCTCCCTACCCCCCCCCACCCCCCACCCCCACCCCGCCACCCTTTCCCTCTTTTCTCCTTTTTGACCCAGGGTCCACCAATGCAATTTGCTTTCTTTGTCACTTTCTTCTTCTTCTTCTTCTGTTTCGCTTTTCTCCCTTATTTTTGTTTTTGTTCACACACGGAGATCGTTTTGTTGTTACCACCCCCGTCACGCTGAGGTGTGACTTTCAGCCATTCACCAGCGCTCGTACCAGCTGCTGTACGCTACCTTGTAGGCACAGTTCCATCACACCTTACCTATGTTCTATATGTATTCGCTTGTTACGCTTTCGTTTTAGACTTAAACACAAAGCAGGATTGTTAGGAGATCTGAAAGACGTTAGGGTCTCAGACTGATGAGACAGGACAATCAAACTTTACGTGGCGCTTTTGGTGAATTTGTTACAGATTTATGTCGTAGCTTGAAGTAAAGAGAGGACTACTTCTTCCCTGTTAAAGAGTTTCCTTTTAGACGTCAGTAAGCCTGAGTAGATATACAGCGTAGAGCAGAAGCTAGAAACTGTAGAAGGCAGGAAGAATATGATCGCATCTACGTTTAAAAAAAACGTGTAGTTTCAGCTACACAATGGTTGTGCTCCATTTGTTGTTATTGGTTACCTTTTTCATTGGCAAGATGAGACAACGACGAGTCCGTTTTGTTAAGTTTGAGAGAGCTTGTAAAACTTAAGGTTTTTATGTTATTGTGCAGCTACCAGGCTGGTGCCAAATGTTGATTCTTGTCACACCGCAAAGATGCACAGCCGTGGAAACGCAGTGCGTGTTCTGTTCCCTGACTATTTGGAGCTCCGAACAGGAAGTAGTTATTACCCTTATCGTCCTCTTAATCGGTAGAACGACCATACAAGAACTGCCTTGACTACTCTGAGGAAAAAAATCTATTTAAAAAAAGGAAAAAAAAAAAAAAAGAGTATTAAGTGTATTTCAGTATTCAATTTTATTTAATTTAATTTTTTTTTTTAGTATATACCAAATAACTTGGTCACTCTTCTGCTATGGTTTGTAATCAAAATGTTATCATACATAGTATAGTTAAAACGATCATAGTTATATTATTATCATTGACTAAATGATAAATTTATGGTTTGGAGTGATGGTGATCTTAAACAAAAAAAAAAAAACAATATATGTTTAACTGTCTTTTGTAAACACTTATTTTTCCATAAATTCTATTTTAGGTGTCCAGTGCCACAAAATAAATAAATGCTTCTTCTTGTCAACGGACAAAAACAGTATGTAATCGTATCGTGTAAAACGTCATGGGTTAAAAGTTTTTTGTTTTTTTTAAATAGATCAAATGGGTAATTCCAGGTTTATTGAAGTGAAGTCTTGAAAAAAATAACAAAAACAAGCTGGTTTATGGATTTCAGGACATCTAAAGTATTTACGTATCGAAGCATCACAGGCGAGCTGACGGGCAGAGTGAGCAGATATTTATTTAAAACTAGTGTCATTGCTTATTGCCTGTTGAAAAGGTGGCTGTCTTTTCATCAGAGTAGCTTGTGATCTGTTCTCTATGCTTACTTGGCATGATGTTTTAGGCATCCCGTGATCCGGTATGAATGGAAGCGTGTATAAAAAAAAAAAAAAATAATAAATTAAAAAAAACAACCTGCAGCTGCGTGCAGAAGCAGGAACTTTGTCAAATTTTTGGTTTGTTACTCCCTAGCTTAACTGCTTCATGACTATTTAGATGGCATAACATGTTTAAGTCTCTGTTTTTTTTTGTTTGTTTTTTTTTTAATATTTTTTTTTTAAAGATCTTTACCAAAACACACAATGTTGACTTCTGGATTATAGGCTTAACTCTTAATTCCTGCCTCACTTGTCTGTTACCAGAAAGGACATAGAACCAGTCATATGTTTCTGTTTTGTCTCATTCACTCATGTTTGTACGTCCAAAAAAGATGTGATTTTGGTGCCGAGTGCTGCAGGGTAGTCAGGTTAGTGAGAAGAGTTTTTGTGTTAATGGACATGAGTACTATGTATTTTTCTTTACAGTTAAATTGATCATCTTCATCTGATCCGTATCCTGATCCCCAGGGAATGACACCCGTTAGGGGCGTGGGGTTGGACTCACCTTTTATCGAAATATTGTTTTCGTGTAAATAGCAGCGTCATCGGTTTTAGTCCAAAACAGTTTTTAGCCACACTGCAATTGTCCCGGTTTGCCTTAGCTTACCTAACCTGGGCTTACAGTAGTAGTCAGTCACTCCTGCTAGCCCGACCTTCAGTGAGTTTGTTAGGCCTGCAGCGCAGAGAGAGCTGCAGGCGATCAGAGGACCATTCTTTTTCTATTCTACCCTGTATTCAGTTTGACCTCCCTTTATGTGCAAAGATGTTTATCCTTTTGGTATAGATTGTTCCAGATGGCAGTTTAAGCAATAAAAAAGTAAAAATAATTCAGCTTTGTCTCAGGTTTCTTCCTTTTTAATGTTGCACCTTTGACTGTGTTACTGTACTTACCACGTAATGGTGGTTGCAGTTCAGGATGCGTCTCATAGGCGCATCCTGTTAAAGGGACCCAAATTACCCAATTTACCCAAAAATACACATTTTTCTAGCCTAGAAATCTAGACGCACCCTAGCGGCAGCAGATGTAATTTGCAGCCAGGGTCAGTCTAGCAACTCTCCGTTGGCTTGCGAGCTGGAAAAACCAACCTCTGGCCGGGCCAATCACATCGTGTATAGAGTCAGTGGGCGGGCTTATGGCTGCTGCTGGCGAACAGCGGCCTTTCGAATCGGCTTTGGCCGCCCGCAACTCTGGAAGACTTGGAGTTTAGCTTTTCTTTGAGAAAAGAACAGGCAAAAGTTCAATCTATCAACTAGCTTCGCTACCTTCTTCGTTGCTCTGCTTGGTTGTAGGGCTATCCTGTTGCGTGCAGAAGGAATTTGACAGACAACCATTTATCTCCCCCTTGGATTGAGCCCTGCCAATGGTGAGTTCCCAGACCCAACATCTTGATGTACGTCTGGCTTGTCAGGCTAACATTTTTCCTCACTCTAGATTGTTTTGGTGTGAGTGGGAGAGATGTCTGCCTTCTGACTTTATAATATATATAATATAACTAGATGGCACTCGGCTTGTGGTGCTCAAAGCGCACACACAGAACTGTTTATTTTTTTTTGCGCTTTGAGCACCACAAGCCGAGTGCCATCTAGTTTAATTATATTGTTAGAAGCCAATACCTCCAACACAAGGCAACTCCCACCAAAACAAGGGATAGCACTACAGATAAGAGGGAAAATATGTATTTCTCATTTTGGGGTGGACTGTCACTTTAAGTCATTCCCCCCTATTACTGTAACTGGGCTTTTGATAAAATTAGTTAAATGTATTTTAGAGACTATCCCACTAATATTAGTTATTAAAAGTGGCTCTGGAAACAGATGTAACATGACATCCATCCACCAGGGGGAGACATATCACTGCCCAATCCAGTAAAACCTTATAATTGGTATTCAATTCTTTACCAAAACCTATATAAAAAGTATATTTTAATTTCTACCCACATTTCAATGTTAACCTCCATTCCCCTTTTGTGAACTCATTATATTCAAACCTGCTTTGTTAATAATCACTCAGTTTTTCCTCCTAAGAGGACTTTTATGACTTTAGGCCATTTTTCCATGCTGTGATATTCTCAAATAATGTAGTATAAAAGGTTTTACACTTTAATTATTGACAATCTTACTTGGCTCTGGGGAAGCTACCAACATTTGCTGCTTTAAAATTGATGCTATTAGTGATTTGGAGTTCAGTCTGTTCTTTCGTTTCCTAATCGTTCGTTCATTTTCGACAGAGGTTTAAAATGTTTCTTCCTGCTGTTGCCGGGTTTTTAGTAAAGATAAACTGTGATATGAAGGTAGAGAGCACATTTCATGAGCTCGCTGCTTATAAGCCTCCCTGCCTGCTTTGTCACGCTGATGTCTGACATCATTTGGCATTATTCCCCAAATCTTAAGAGCTCCTAAAAAAAATAAAAATAGCTGTGGTTATTCATCTTACTTTACATCACACAGAGACCTGGAACGTTTCAAGAACAAATAGAATAACCAAGGCCAAAGCTGAAACATGTTCACAGAGGAAAACACATTCACATATATATAATATCAAGTTGGCTTACTTCAGAATTATTATTACGGTTGGATAAGATAACCCATATTTCTCTGTTGCTTTAGGTTAGCTATTACTCTGTCTCCGCCTGGTTTAATTGACGGCGACGTGGTAAAGCTGTTTCAACACTCTGATGAGACAGAAGGATTACGAGTCTGGAAAACAGGGTGGAGGAAACTAAATGGCTGTTTTAATAGGTAGCACTTTTCTCACACACATGAATCTACACACACACACACACACACACTTAAACATCTGTTCCTTGCAGGTGATCATTTCTCCTCAAAATAACTTCATTTTATAATTATAACATCACATGGACATACAAATCCTCCTTGCCATAATCACCATAATCACAATATTCCCCAGCATTAATTTGGTAAACAACTGATCCAGTGCACAGCTCTCTCTCTTATGAATATTAACTCCATTGCTGATGTTCATGTGTATGACCGTGAGAGAGCACCTATAGCTTCATGTAACTAACCCATCTTGATACTTTTACTGCTGTTTGATGTTTAAACTTGGTCTTTAACTGTTCCTTTAAAAGGTCTTCATTTAAATGTATCAATTTCAAATCTACCTCATGGTGTATGTGGACATGAAAAGTGAAATCCCTGTTATAAAATGCACCCTTGGTGGAATGTATGACACATTTTTTGCCCTCCACAATGAGATTCCTTTCTTTCTGACACACTCTGAAGATTTCACAGCGCCTTCCATTCATGGCTTGTTCCTGAAAACCATCTGAGCCTGGTTTGCTCACTGCACTTTATCTTTAAGTCTTCCGGGGTGCAAAGAGCAGCTACGAAGAGTATCGACAACCCCCTTTCGCCCTGCGCTACCTGACCCTTTTCATCTCTGTGGCGGTCTGAGGTCTCGCTGTGGATTTGACAAAGTCCTTGGTGATCACCTCGTCCTCGCCCAGCCTGCGGATGCAGCGATGGACCGCCCGCAGGACCTTCTGTAACCTGCGGTCCAGTGCTAAGAGGTGGGGCTCCGACAGGACGGGCTGTAAAGGGTCTCCCTCCAGGGACTCCCTCATCACATCGCTGAGCCTGAACTCCGGCCGGGCCAGGAGCTGGAGTCGCAACAGTGTGGAGCGCTTTATCCTGACGAAGGAGAGAAGAGGAATTCATTTTCTTTGCAAAACTTTGAGACACTAGACCTCCCTTATTTACTTTTGATGTGAACATTTTATAGATAAACTGCTCGTATTTATGAATTATAATTTGGAATCCACAAACCATCTGTTTCCACCAACAGTACACTTACATGCAGCACTGACAGAGTGGAGCCAGGATGGACATCTCATCCTGAGAGTGCTTCCCAAACCTGAGCACAAGATGTGATGAGGAAATGAAACCACAACGGGTAATTTCACACTCATGTAATGCTCTGGGACATTTTTGTCTCACCCTCTGGCATTGTCCAAATGAAGAAGGAACCCTTCGTCCCCAAATGTAGTAAAAATCTCGTAGTGGTGCCTGTCCATGTTGCCTGTAACATAGGGACAAACACTTTGTAGAAAGATTGTTTTCTGATGGTAAAAGCCGTAGTGCTTATGTGAAGAGAAGATGATGAAGTGGTCTAATATACTTGTAAGGAAGTCGAAGATGGACATGTCTATGATGTTGAGGAGCCTGTTGCCTGAGTTATAGGGATACAGCTGCTTTATGTTGTCACAGTAGAAGGGATTCACTTCCCACCTTTAAAAAAAAACAAAAAAAAAACAGACAGACATAAATGACACCAGTTTTGATCCACTAACTGTTTACTGCATTTGGATGTGATGTGACCAGACTATGGAACAAATTTGAGAAAACAGTTTCTAAAATTACCCCTCGGTTATTTAAGCGTTTGAGACATTATTATAATGATATAATAATGAAACCCGCTGAGCACGTTTATGGAACAAAACAGGAAGAGGCTGCCGTTTGTCTGGTGCAAACTGACTTCATAGGTTACGAAAATAGTGGATGGTGTAACAAAGAAAAGACAGGGTGAAATTAAACAAAGCACTCCATTCCACATCTTTTACCCCTAATTAGAAAAGCCTTTGACCATAGAGATAAACATCTGATATAATTCGGCATCAACAGGATTTACGAGAAATCTGGCCTTTTATTTTATTCTAAAAATACTAGAATTTACAATCTGACTGGAGGCCTCCAACTGTCTCAACCGCAGTAGTCAGTAAAAGACAGTAAATGTTACCTTTAACCAAATCATTTGGCGAAGATGTTTTCAACAACATCCTTCCTACACAGTGTATTTCATATCATAGGAGGTCAAATGCAATTGTTCCTCTTGAGTGTACGGAGGTTGAGGTCTTACTCTTCTCGTCCAGTGAAGGTGTAGGAGCGTATCCAGGGGTTGGGGATGGAGATGCGGGGAGCGATGCTGAGGCTGGGCAGGTAGGCCGACAGGGAGCCCTCCAGCAGGTCGGGGCCCCCGCACGCCGCGTATTCAGTTTTACACACGTACAGACACTTGGCAAAGAAACACGTGTTGTTCGCTGATGGGAAGCAGAGCGAAATGATGGAATACAAAAAAAACATTTTAATGTTCACATGCTGTTTGATCAGCTCTGCCTTTCCCTCCAACTGAAGAACCAGAACCACAATAACTCACAGATAGGCTTCAGTTTATACTGACACTGATACGATGTGTTTGCAAAGATTTAGCGACACACTGTAGATATTCTATATACTGTTGCTTTAAATCAGATATCGATATCGATATCTTGATACAGTTTCACCCGTCCCAGGAATATAAACAGCATTTATAATTGTTTGGCATAAAAATGTTAAATGAAACCAGGGAAAGAAAATTAAAAAGTGGCACAAAATATACTGGCTCTGTCTGAAGGTTAAAAATCTGCCTACCAGCACCTCTTAAAGCTATAGTGCGTAGTTTCTGTCGCCCCCATGAGGAATTCTTAGTAATGACAACAACACTGTCGGCGCAGCCACATGATACAAGCCTTCTGTGACCGCACACTGCCCCCCCCCCCCGCGAAATTACAAATCTGGCCACACCAAGACACGCCCTACGAAGCAGCTCGATTGGTTGGGGTCAGGCATTTGACCTTGAGTGGTTAAGGTCAGGGTAGCTGATTGGTCAGGGGATAGGACCTGAACAAATGGGGTTAAGTTACCTTGCGTAAGCATGGACGCCTGGCCAATAAATGCTATTGAAGGGCGGGTCTTGGCGGTGGCCATAGTGGGATTCGTAATACCCCCCCCCCCCCCCACCCCTCCCTCCATGCAGTTGCTAGTAGCCAAGGAGGACACGGAGGATTAAAAAAACTTGATGGACTCTTCAGAGGAGGTAATTATCTTCAGAGTTTCTGCACGGGAAAGTCACCAGACGCCACAATCTTCTGAACATAGCAATACTGAGAGATACAGAGAGAGTTGTGTGGAGCTGATAGTCTTAATTAGCTTTATAGCAACTCATTTGGCAACGCCTTGAATGTAACAAACGTTCATTAATTTCAAAAAGTTACGCACTAAAGCTTTAAGCTCACTTATTAAGATATATTTTGTGTGTTTAATCCATGCAAAAAACAAAATGTCAAAAAGGCCAGTTATATATTTCAATCCCCAGACCACAACTTGTCGGGTTTCCCTCGCTTCCAATCTTTATGCTAAGCTAAGCCAACTGCAAGCTAGCTGGCTGTACCTGTTACATGACTGTGCTATCTTTTCTTCTCATCTTACTCTTGGCAAAAATGTCAAACTAGTCCTCTAAAAGAGATCTGCTGGTTCTTTACCTGGTGAGGTGAAGAAGACAGCTCGTAGGTCTTCGTTGTGCGTGACTTGGAGGACTTCTCCTGTGATGTTCACCAGCCTGCCGGCCACAGGCGGGACCCTCCGGAAGTCCAGGATCCTAAAAAAAATAAGTTGATGAGATTCAATGATGTTTACGAGAAAACTCCAATAGAAACTGTTTCTTGTGTGAGGAAAAGTTTACAGTTCACGCAGTTCATGCTTATATCATTTTGGTGTAAATGTAATGAGAACCCTGTTAAGATGATGGTATCCTTATCACTGTCTCCTCCGGTACCGATACTAATTCCATGAATGATTCTTATCAATGAATGAACCCTTCAGACAGTCTTAATGCTGTTTAATTTAGCTGGCTGTGTTCATACACACTATCAAGAGCTTATAATACCTCCCCAGAGGGGTCATATTTCAGTCATGTCTCGCACAACACAAAGCTGAATGGCTGAATGTCTGAATGGCTTGCATTCTCAGATCGTCCATATTCCCCAACTGCTGACTGCTCGCGATGATGATAAGGGCTTGCCTGGCAGCCAACGCAGACACAACAGAGAGAGAGAGAGAGAGAGAGAGAGAGAGAGAGAGAGAGAGAGAGAGAGAGCACACTGCCACGGAATAAAAACACACCGGCATAAATAGGAGAGAGCAGAGAAATGATCTGTCGGTTTGTGTTTGATGACAGAAACAGTTCATGATTCTTACATTTGAAAGACTAATAGACACTTTAAATATGAGCAGATATACAGTTAAATAATAATTGTAGTGATAGTTGTTGACGTGGCACTCCTGTTTTCTGTCTTGTGTGGTGAAGCGATGACTTATCATTGTGTGGCTTCTTAATAATACTGTCTAGCTCAGATGACTGTGTGTCAGAGTGAATAACCTCACCTCAGCTAATGTGCAATTACACAAATATGTTTGTGTGTGTGTATGTATGGTCTGTGGTTTATACTGATCAGCTAGTTTGGAAATCCTGGGCAAACATGTGGCAATCTTTGCTTAGGGTGGATAGTTCATTTGTCGGCACCAGGAGATGTAGTTTTAATTTATACAACTACTTGTTAGAAACCATTTAGGATTTTTAAATTATTGCATTCTGTTTCTATTATGCTACTACAAGAATGTTTCCTCTGCTTCTTTAAGATGACAATCTAATTTCATCAGTGCTCCTCTAAGACAAAATAATGCTAGCGTCAGCATGCTAACATGCGCGCAATGACAACATGCTGATGCAAAGCAGGTATAGAGTTTACCATGTTCTAACATTTGCTTATTAGCCCTGAACACAAAAGTAAAGCTGAGGCTGATGGGAATATCAGTAGCTTTGCAGATATTTGGCCACGGAACAAATTAAACAAATTCTGACCTAATGATGGCGCTAGACCAAAAGTCAGTGGATCACCAAAGTCTGTAGGACTTGTCCTCTGGGAACCATAAATATCTGTACAAAATGTCATGGCAATCCATCCAATAACGGTTGAGATATTTCAGTCAACATTGACATCCCTACAGCCATGCTGCTAGGGTGACATCAAAATGTTGATGATAAATGATGACAAAGCAGTTATGTGTTTCTCAACTGGTCATAATTTAAAATATAGACATTTTACACTGCTGTTCACAGCACTGGAAGCCATTAATAACCTATTTTTACTTGCTTTACTTTACTTCCTGTTTTTAGTTTTACACTTGTGTCACGTATTGTGCATTTAAAATAAAAAGCCCAAAGAAAAAACATTTGTTGCACTTCAGAATGCACAAGAGCCATAACTGGGGCCAATAAAATGACAGATGTGCAACAAAAACTAAAATTACCCCCGAGCACCACTGTGGCATACATTCGTAGTGTAACAGAGATGGTAGTAAAACAGGAAAAACAATTAAGTGATAATGAGCATTATGGGTGGAGAAGAGGGTTTGCACCTGTCCAGATGAAAGGCAGCAATCTCTGCGTTGTGTCTCTGGAAATCAACAAAGTAGAAGAAGTCTTCTGGAGTCTCCTCGTCCCTCTGCTGCCTGACACACACACACACACACACACACACACACACACACATATTACTAATTAATGTTATTTCCTGTCATCCACTTTAGCTTCATCCGCCAGCCCAGCAGAGAATGACCATGAGCAACCTCAGCAACCCATGGTAACCTACAAACACAAACAATCAGCAGCTGATGAGTGTAAACACTTGTTATTCTCATCTCATTTGTTTTCTTTCTTTCCTTGACTCGGTGCATGCTTATCCTTCTGTCCAACCATCGTGTGTGTGTGTGTGTGTGTGTGTGTGTGTGTGTGTGTGTGTGTGTGTGTGTGTGTGTGTGTGTGTGTGTGTGTGTGTGTGTGTGTGTGTGTGTGTGTGTGTGTGTGTGTGTGTGTGTGTGTGTCAGTCAGTATCTGTGTGAGGACTTTTGACAGACAGTAGCTTTATGTTACAAGAGGAGACATCCGTTTGATGACATCCACCACAGCAATCACTGTTGATTGGCTGTTTTCTCCCCATCAGACTCTGGTCCTGCAGGTGACTTTCACACTGATTCTTGGATCCTTTCCCTTCTCTCCTCCTCCTGCTGCTGGCTTGATAAATACCTAATATTTAAGTTCTGTTGGCCCAGTGACTGCAATAACAGATGGTTCATCACACACACCCAGTCGAGACGTACCAAGTGATCAAGCTGTCAGTTAGTATGTAATCAACATGACACATACTAGATACAAGATAATTTAGCCTGACGTAAATTAACATTGGACATAATGTGAGATAATGCACTGTAATATAATGTATATATGTTACAAAGGGATTGCAGAACCACAGTGTTATACTATCTATTGGACATTGAAATAAAACCATTGATGGTGCTTGATATAGACAAGGGGGACTCAATCTAATGTGGATTCAGTCCTCACCTCATTGGTTTGAACATGGCTTTAGCGAAGTTTTGCATCTTCAGAGCCAGTTTCAGGTGATGTCCGCTGGGCTTCACAACTAGAGCAGAGACACCGAAAGAGAAAGAAATATTGCCTTTACATTATGCAGAAACCTGAATGTTAGCTTGACGAAAGTAAACACTGAGCATCAGGTAACTGAGTCAGTATTTGGTTTTAAGCTTAATGCCCCAGAGGCCTAGACTGGGTAAACCCAGCCCGATCTGCCGGCAATTTGATTTCGCCCTGCAGCTCAGGCTGGAAACCTGTACATTTTTCTATCCTGCTTCCGTTACAAATCTGCGGGGACCAATCACAAACTGGCTTATCCACCTGGCACGCTATTGGCAGGGTTTAACACGATGACAATAGAGAAGCGACGGCAAGCAGCTTTTTTTTTACATTCAACATGGCGGCCACCGAAGCGCAGAAACCGTTCTCTTAATACATCCATCGCAGCAACCCGTTGATGCCGCTGTCGCTTCCGTTTTAAAAGATTTCGCTCTGCAAAGTACATCACCCGGATCGTTGGTCTGATTGGTTGAAGGACTATCCAATTGCGTACAGAGTCATTTGAACTATGCCCGTTGATCACACCTCTTGTGCAGTAGAGGATACAGAGCAGACTCCTCAGACTAATGTTCAATCTTAAAATATTGAGCTTGGTCTGGTGATAGCCAGACTACCAGAGGCCAGTTCAAACTGGAATACGCTGTAGATCTGCCAGTTCCCTGTGATAAAGTAATTGGGGATTGGTCACACAGCTTGGGCTCTGCTCTCTCAGCGACTTGCGCTCGCTTCTCTCTGTCTGGCTGCATATTATATATCACAGCAGTAGGCCAGACTAACCACATACATGCCTTCCCCCTGCTGCGCTCTGTGAAACTATTAATAGTTTCATACAAGGTTTACAATCACTACTTTTTTCTGGAAACAAATCAAATAGGAACAAACTGGCGTAAACAGCCTTCCTGTTCCTGGCCAATGAAAACTGTCGCTCTTTGGTTACTAAAACAATGAGAAAGTCTTTTGAGGGTAAATTTAAATGGAGGGGACAAATTGTTTTGAAGCATTTCTTCTTGGCAGTAAATGCTGTTTGTGTGGTCAGCCACTTCACTGTGCTGGTGAGGCACAGACAGGACAAAAGGCAGTATATTATATATATACATATAAAATAAGCAAATGTGTAAGACTGAAAATGCTGAAAAATTACAGCTCTTTCGGCAATCCAAATTTACTTTAAAGGTCCCATACTGTAAAAAGTGGGATTTCCACGTACTTTTTGATTATAAAGCAGGTCGAGGTGCTATAAAAATGTAAAAGTATCAAAACGCTCAAACCACAAAGAAATGCACACAGCCCGCATTCAACCTTACGGTTGTGATGTCACAACTATACTATATAAAAGATAGAAAGTGGCACTACAGAGACAGGCACTAAAACGGAGCGTTTCAGACAGAGGGTGAATACAGGTAGGCTACAGTATGTTCAGATAGACAGAATGAGAAAAAAATTTGTTTTTTTTAAACTTAAGAGCATGTAAACCTAAAACCTAAAATACAAACATGAACCTGAAAATTTGTATAATATGGAACCTTTAATGTTCATATTTTAAATGAAAAAGCATACTACATCCTTCACACATGCATTTGTACCCAAACGGCTAGCTGCATCACTACTTCATCCAACATATATGTTCATTTTTTTGCTACAATAGCATCTATTTAAAGCTATTTAAGCTTTGCCGATAACTTTTTACATTAATTATCCATCCAAATGTTAGAGTGCTGCCTAGAGGTATGGTAGTAGGAGATGACAGCGTAGGTGGCGGCTGGTGTGTAGGTTGAAGCCTGGAAATATTGTCTTCCCTCAGAGCACGCAGACATCAGACATTTAATTAAGAGCTCTGCCTTTGAACACAAACCCACGCCTGCTTTGTTGCCCCAGAGCAAGTGTCTAACAGACAAGACATATCTGGATTTTGATGCTAAACGAAAAACAAAATCCTCGCTATCACAAAGGCAGCAGTGTGTTTGTCTCTGACGGTACCGACAAGCACAGAGAGCAAAAAATAGAGATGAAACAAAGGGGCTAGTCAGAAATCAAACACTGAAGCTGTTACACGCTCTACATAAAATATAAAGCTACATATGAGATAAAGTACATCAAACAGATATAGAAATCTCATTGACCATACCTTGGGTACAATCACATGCTCCTTTTAGGGCCTTCTCATCTTGAGTGTAATCTGTAAGAGATAAAGGTTTGTAAGCTCATCATTTTGCATTAAAAGCAGCATTTTAACATCAATAATTCAGAACCACAAGGATTTGGACACATCGCCAGATTATTAGAATCTCTAAGAGCCTCTATAATCCAGCACTAAATCAGAAAACAACTACTTTATGGCACAAAACAGTAAGTAAAACCAAATGGTGGCTACCAATTACATCAAGTAATTCAATTAATTTTTCACTGACATACAGATGTTTTAAATTCCATCTATCCGTCCATCCATCACCTGCGCTGACGACCGCCATGCTCTGCATGTCCTTGATGAGTCGTGGGATAGCAGGGTCATTGCGGGAGTACAGAGCATAGCGGTTTATTCCCAGGTGAAACTTCAGCCAGCTGGCGTCGGGGTCAAAGATCACTTCATGTTCAGTCACACTGATGTTGGACATAGCCGCTGCCTCGCTGTACAGTTTCATATGTCTGAGGAGTTAGAAGCCGAACAGAGGTTAACTGTAGAAAATTAATATATGTGATATTACAAGAGAGGGATATGTTTTCCTACATTTTCTTGCTGCAGACGGGTTGTGAATGTCATGTTACATAAACAACAACGAGGTAGCTGACTGAAAGAGACCAGGACTCTTGCTGTGCTGTTGCTAAACCTGGATTGCTTAGCTTTAAACAAATCCCCTGCTTGGGAATCACTTCTTACAACATTTTGTATGGCAGTGTTTTATTTTTGGTAAAAAAAATAAAAAAAACACAGATTTGGAGCAGTACTTGGTGGCAGGAATCCATGGCAAAGTGCATTCAACAGGTTTTCTTAGCAGCAGCTTTTACAAGAATGTGTTTGAAATGAAAGTGGATATGAGGAACTACATGGGGATGCAGACATTTACTGAATTGATTATACACACTCTGTTTTATAACTTGTTTTATTTGCCAATTTCTCTATGTAGCCCAATTTTGCATTCACATATAGAATTATATTAGTTGTCTTTTGGGCTCTCTATTGTTTTTAACAGCAGTTGTAACAACATTTTAAATTTCCACAGCCTCCTGTCCTCTCTGCTATACTTAAAGCCTGAGCAACAAGAAGTCAGAGACCAAAACAAGTCTGTGGTGAGAGAGCGGCACCACATCGCCAGAGCTGACCGCACTGAGTGGGACGGTCATCTCCCAACCCAAACAAACTCCATCACGGACTGCATAAAGTGCCGAGATAATAGAGAAAAGGACTATAAATACGAGTCACCCAGCGAGCTGAAGTGACAGATCAAGGTAATCAGGACAATGGGCAAGTGCAGACAGTGTAGAGTCATACACAAGATAGCAAAGTGGAAGTGGAGAATGTTTCAGTGCTAATTTCTTGCAACGTTTGCCAGTAAGAGCAAACACATACACAGGTTGAACAGGACATTTATTTATAGACTGTTATCTTTTTCAGCATTCAAAAATCCCTGTTTTTTTACTGTTCATTTGAGCAGTCAGAAAGCTCTCCTATGTGTGCTTGTTGCAATGTTGAGATGCTATTGCAAGATTTCGCAAGTCTTAAACAAGCCTTTGGGCTATCCATTATTTTTGTGCACATTCATAAAAGGCAGCAGAAAGTGGAGAGATCCATTGCTCATATTTCTCCTTATTTTCCACCATGAGAGCCCAAATCTGTATCCCTCAGAGGGAGTGCACTCAGAAAGCCTCACAAGCCAAAGACAGCTACGGCTCCCACAGATTAAGATGGGCTTTAGCAGTTTTAAATCCTTGTTTACCTTTAAAGAGAGCATTCCAGACGCAAACTCTCAGAATGACATGTTTGCGAGGGTTTTCTGCCACCAGCCCACTTGACATTGGATTCATGACGCACATAATGTCTACACATCCTGATGTCTGTCTGTGGGTGTACATTTGTTATCATGAGCAAATGCACGTGTGTTTATGTGCATGGATGTGTTTGTGCGCGTCTGCGGTGGGATTGGCCGTGATGTCAATGAACCTGCCCCGTGACCACAGTCAAGCCCCAACGCGCCCCTTCACAGTAAGATGTCAGCATGCTCCTCTTTCACAATTAAATTGAGCAACACAAGTAATGTTTAGATTGTTGTTAGCCATTGCAAAAGCATTTGCACTGTGGACAAAATTAGCAATGTCTAAATGGGATCTTTTTTTTTTAAATCTAGAAAAATGACACCAGAAACTGACCTTTCCCAGCGTGACACCTTCCTCCTGTAGTACTCCATCAGCTGCTCTGCCTGCAGCAGCCTCTCCTCCGGACCCAGCACCGGAGGCTGGATGTTGTACAGAGGGTGAGCAAACAGCCTTCCCAACTTTGAGCCCCCATCGGCGGGTTCAGGTGTGGTACCATCCAGTTGTCCAGAAGTCCAGTTGGAGAGCTGCGGGGTGGCGAGACCCCCGTGCCTGGGAAGGGTGAGGTTGTTGGGACCACATTGGCAAAAGTGTCCCGATCCTTCCCCCACGCTCCGCAGCTTTGGCAGGAGGATAAAGTAGAGGTCAGCGGAGAAGATGGCTGTGAGGGTCGCGGCTAAGACGAGACGGTCTCTCCTCATCATTGAAACAGAGAGGGGGAGATGTAGAAAGAGAAAGATAAAGAAAGTCCTGACTATGTGCTACTCCAGAGGGTACAAGGCATCACTTGTAGGCTGCCTCCAGTCTCCCACACAGTCAGCCAGGCAGAGGCGAGAGGTAAGCAGTCAGAGGTTGGTCCAAGTCTGTCTGTCTCTTTCTCTTCTCTATCTGTGTGTTTGCAGTCTGTTCCTTCCAGCCTCACTTCTTCTTCTTCTCCTCCTCCTCCTCCTCCTCCTCCTCCTCCTCCTCCTCCTCCTTCCTTGGCAGCGACTGAAGAAAGAGCCGAGCCGAGAGTGAGCATGTGTTTGCAACAGTCACTGACAGTTTGGCTGCTTCCAGGGACCTGCTGCTCTGAGGACAAGAGAGTTAGAGTGAGTATGTGTGTGTATGTGTGAGAGAGAGAGAGAGTAGAGATGGAGTATGTGTGTGTCTGTGTGTAAACTGTAGGTGTGTATGTGCAGGTGTGTACATAAACATCAAATGACACGTTAGTAGATTGAGAGTGAGTGAACCCTGTAGAAGACACACAAAAACACACTCTCTCTCACCCACACACATAAATACACTCTAAAGCAGAAGTCCTTGGGAGCAGGAAGGGGAGGAGACAGTGCACAGCTTCTTGTCACAGCTGATCTGAATGAAACCATGTCCAGCTGGCGTATCCACTCCGTTACAATGCATGTTTGTGTGTGTGTGTGTGTGTGTGTGTGTGTGTGTGTGTGTGTGACTTGCCTTGACATCCCAAGAAGGCGTGGAGATTCCCTTCCCTCTGTCATCTTCCAGTCTCTTCCTCATTAAGTAAAATCCACTTTCACTCCTCCTTTATCGCATCAAATCTTCTCTCCTCCTCCCATCCCTTTCTCATGTCATCCCTGCTTCAAACTTTTATCCTCTTTGCTCCTCTGCCATCTTTTTTTTTCTACATCTCTCCTCCCTTCTCCCTATTTTTCCTTCTCCTCTCTTTTGCCACAGACCTCCGGTCTGTTTCGCTCTAGGCAAAATTTCCAGCTGCACTTTTCTTCCTGTTGCAGTTTCCCACACATGAATCCCTCGCTTTTTCTCCCTATCACGTTGATCAACAGAGATGGGCAAGTTCAACAAAAGCAGTGCTGGAAGAAAAAAAAAATACGTTCAGTTCTTGCACAACTTCAAAATGAGGAAACACGAAGGGAAAAATAACACCTCTTCTTGTTCACAGGCCATCTTTTCTTTACTCTCTCCCTCTCTGATTCCTGTGAAAAACATACAGTGTATAAATTAGGATAGCTGCATGTTGCCCGTTACGGCTCTAAAAGCCCTAAAGCAGCTTTACACTGAGGCAATTAAGACGTCACAGGGCATTTCCCAGCCTGCATTTGGCTGTTGTTACTGTGGTATTTTGGAACATCTGTCGTGTGTGTGTGTGTGTGTGTGTGTGTGTGTGCAAAATTATGCATGTCTGGGAGTTGTTCTTCAGGGTGTTTTACCTTCTCTGAAGAGAGGTTGAGAGAAGTCTTTGCTGATGTTGTAAATTAGTGAAAGGAATCTTAGCCTGCCCTTAGCACCCCCTTATAGAAAATAAGCAAAAATAGGCCATTGAGTCTTGCGTCACCAATTTGTGCAATTCAGCAGACCTGTGATGACAAGTACAGGGTTGGGAGGCTCATATGTCTGTCTGTCTGGATGACCCAGTTTCAAATATCAGGACATTTCACTTCTGCTGATAAAAGAATTCCAAAAATAATGGTATTGTGAAGCTGCTGTTTCACAAATACATGGGGACATGCATAGCTAAACAATTTAAAGTGGTAGTTCACCAGTTTGGAAGATATTTGAGAAACAGGCCTAGGGGGAAACAGCTAGCCTGACTCTGTCAGAAGGTAACAAAATGTTATGTGCCAGACTCATTTTTGGATTAGGGTCTCCGCTGGTTGCCCGGCAACATGACCCCATGTCATTTTTACACTTCTGTTTTTGTAAGGATAAAAAAAAAATAAAAAAAAAATATATAATGTGTTAATTTGTTGGTTTTAGAGGTGCTCAGAAGCAGATTTTTTTACCTTTGGATTGACCCAGGCTAATCGTTTTTTTCCCGTTTCCAGTCTTTATGCTAAGGTAATAATTTAGGGGGGCTCAAGCCCCCCTAAATTTAATCTCAGCCCCCCTAAAAATTATAATAATAAAAAACAAAACAACAATGTTTAATTTTTTTATTAAATCATTTTTAGTGCTTCAAGTTAGAGTTTGCGAACTTGTCTGTTAGTGACAAAGGACAAACAATTACAGGTTCAAAGGGCTTGAAACAGGTTTAATATCCTGTGTTGCTGATGCTATGCACCTGTAACCCAGTCAAGGAAAGGAAACACTTTTGCAAGGCACTGTATCTGTGTCACATTCTCATTAGGGGCTGAGCCCCCCTAAAGGTCTGATCCTAGAATCGCCCCTGGGTAATGGCTAACCAACTGCTGGCTGTTCAATCTTCTCATCTAACTCTCAGTGTATAAGCAAATTTCCCAAAATGTCAGAATTATTGCTTTAAAGAAGAGATGATCAAGGGGGTAAGCGAGCATCAGTAAAGCGTACCTCCTATGGGGAAATTCTGAGGCTAACAAGCCATCACCTCCCGTTAGCATTCCATTGACTCCCATTCATTTTGGCGTCACTTTGACAGCGAATAACTTTACATCTGAAGCGTTTAAAGACTATTTGTCCGTTGTCACGTTATGGCCCCGTAGCAGCTGTTTTTGTAAAAAATAGGCTAACGATTGCATCATGACCACGCGACTTTCTGTCGAGAAATTACTGTATAGTCAGGAGAAGCTCGCAGGCAATCGGGGGGATGTGGAGGCATACAGTCAAGGGAGAAGCCCATAGAGAGTCCATGAAAGCATCGCGACAAAATATTTCAGCAACGTTTTGCTCCTGCTCCTACGCTCATGGACAGCTCCTACTCACGCTCTCCGTCTCTGCAAGACTCGGAATGATTCAGATTTCTCTTGGCGCAGCTACCAGAAGACTTACAAATTTCCGACAGGTTGCTCATGTCGCATCTACGTCGTCTAGCTTAGTTGGAGGCTGCGCAGTATCCACAGCCATGACTGGAAAAGTACTTCTAATTGACTTCACTGGTCTCCGTCGAAGTCTATGGCGTCGCTGTGCCCATTTATTTCCCTGTCTATGGAGATGATTAAGAGATGGACCAAACATCAGGACAGATGAGCAGAGTTTGGAATGTATGAAAAAAGAATAAGAAAAAAAGCTAAATGTAATGTGGTGCAGTGCATATCGCAGGCTGTTTTGAAAGGAAATACTGCCAGCACAGTATTCATATGACATATTGGTGTCTTCATCTTCGTTTATATCTGGCTGGACAGGTAGGGGAGCTCACTTTTCCTATAAGTATAGAGTATAACTCTGATATCACACCCAGGGGATTGTGGGTAAATCCTCAGTGGAGGCATCTCCTGGAAAAAGAATCTGAGTACAAAAATTGCATTTCAGACATTCTTCCTCCAGCAAAGATCTAAAGCAGTGCGATGAATTGATGGAAGTCTTTTTAACTTCCTGTCGGACCTCTCTCAAAATTGAGGCCACAAATGCATGCGGCAGCACAACACACTGTATAAAGGGACAAGGTCACAGTGAGGAGAAGTTAACAGAGAGAGGATAAGAAAGCTCAACAGGCCAAGAGAAAGATTTGGAGAAGTTAAGATAAAACAAGAAAAGGAGGTGGGAAAGACATGCACGCAAATACTTCAATGAAAGAAATCAGGTTTTTCCCATCAAATGTTTCTAAAATAGGAATCCTTTATTTCTTCTTGTATCCCTCTTTCATTATCCCTTCCCATCAATCTCATTTTTCTGGACAACTTTAGCCTGAGCATGGAGTGCCATTGCCACAGCCGGGATGAAAGGAAGTGGAACTGCACCCTCACATTCCTCCAGAATTGATCGAGCCTTTTATAGTTGCATGTGCTGACCAGTATTTTTATGCTGGCTGCTACTGGATGTCCACAAACCAAGACATAAACACTCCCACTATAGAGTTTTGACATAATACATTGAAATTAAAATCACACTGTTTGTAGGTAGAGCACACCAGCCAGTCAAAATGAATGTGGAATAAAGTTGATTAAGTCCCAATAACAGGATAATGGTATGCTAAAAAGGAAATACTAAAATGTAGCTTCGTAGTAGCACAAGTAGCGAAAAGTCATAAAGTCACACAGAAAAGTTGCTAACATTAGCTAACACTAGCCACAACAAGCTCCTGGTCATACCAGACCTAGTCTTGCTTTGCCAGACCCTCCTCCAAAGCGCGCTGGAGGAGAGTCGGGCTACTCCACATAGCATTCCGGGATGGGAGGAAAACGTGCTCTGGTTTATTGGCATTTCTTTAAACCAATCACAATCGTCTTGGGCGGTGCTAAGCACCGGAGAAAAGCCGCGGTGCTGCTGCAAAATAGGCTCGGAAGGAACTTGTTTTGGTGGAACGTGTACATTCAAAAGTTGTTTTAGTCGTGCAACAGAAAACTCAGATTGGACAGATAGTCTAGCTAGCTGTCTGGATTTACCCTGCAGAGATCTGAGAAAAGGTTAACTATAGTCCTCATAAATTGACCGGAGTTTAAAATGCCAACACAAAAGAAGCCCAAGGCAACGGATATCCGGCCTAAATGAGATAAATCCAGCGGATTTTCCAGCGGCAAAGGAGCAATCCTGGAAGCGGAACGTCAAGGATATAGACAATCAGCAGACCAAGTCACAGACTGTAGCAGTGAATCCCTTGAGTGTACTGAATTGAGCAAGAGTGTTTTTTTTTTTATTGTTTAAGGAGTTTAGCTTATCATTCGTAAGAAAAATTAATGTGTCACTTTCTCTTTCAAAAGTCACATACTAATGCTTTGAGTGGCAACTGTGTTCTTCCTGCGCAACAGATTAAATAGTTAAAGGAATAGTTCGACATTTTGGGAAATTTGGTTATTGGCTTTCTTGCCTAGAGTTTAATGAGAAGATCGACTCTCGTGTCTGTCTATTAATTTTGAAGCTAGACAGTTAGCTTAGCTTAGCATAATGACTGGAAATAGGGGGAAACAGCTAGCCTGGCTCCAAAGGTAACATCTACTAACCAGCACTTTGGGTGTCTTCGTTGTTTGTCTTGCACTTTCACAGTATGACAAGATATGACAAGACTTGCCAATAAATACAGTAGTCTGGCACATAACACCCTGTAAAACCACTTTTTTTCTTTTTCTTTTTTACATTTGTTTTTGTACAAATTAAACAAAAAAGACAATGTGTTAAAGAGTAAATTTAAGAGCTCCTAGTTGGAGACTTTTGTTAGCCTCCAACTAGAACCACAGTCTGGCCCCGGCCTTTTTCCCCTTTTCCGCGTTTTATGCTAAGCTAAACTCATTGACTGGCTGTATTTTTATATTTACCATACACAAATAAAAGTGATATCATGATGAGTGATATCAAATGATATATATCGATCCTCACATCCAAACTATTTATTTAAGTTTTACATTTTGGGCATTCTTTTTGAACAACAGAGAAGTACATTAAAAATAGATGAACTATTAGTTATTGCAGTCACTGTGCACCAACAGAACTTAAAGATCAGGTATTTGTCAAGCCAGCAGGAGGAGGAGAGAAGGGAAAGGATCCAGGAATCAGTGCGAAAGTCACCTGCAGGACCAGAGTCTGATGGGGAGAAAACAGCCAATCAACAGAGATTGCTGTGGTGGATGTCATCAAACGGATGTCTCCTCTCGTAACATAAAGCTACTGTCTGTCAAAAGTCCTCACACAGATACTGACACACACACACACACACACACACACACACACACACACACGCACACACACACACACACACACACACACACACACATATATATGATGGTTGGACACAGAGGTGTCAAAAGTATTCACATTCATTACTCAAGTAGAAGTATAGATACTAGGGTTTGAAAACTTCTGTAAAAGTTGAAGTATCAACTCAAGCTTTTTACTCAAGTAAAAGTGTAAAAGTACTGGTTTCAAAACTACTTAAAAGTATAAAAGTAATGTAAGGGGGAAAAATGCCATTAAGGACAAAATTTTAGCCCACCCCCACAGAGGCTTAAAGTGCACTACCCCACCTCCACAAAAAAAAGGAGCATCTTGTTCAATTGTATTTGTCTGTTCTGTATGTTCAAAAATATAAAACAATAAAAAGTTGATCTTAAAAAAAAGGAGCACAAGGTGACATTAAAGAACGGCTTGTGTATTGCTAAGGCCACAGGGTCAAAATTAAATGATTTATTAAAAATGTAATAATAACTTATTTCAGGCTGAGTCTGTGTTTTTCAGACAACGACAGCTACAGTCTGGTGTTACAATCCTCTCAGTGAAATACAGACACTTTTACACCGTTTAGCTGTCAGCATTTTACCCGTGTTTAATCCAGCTACTAGCTGGCGGTAGGCTAACGTTAGCTGCTGCCAACTGTAGCGTTAACTAGCGTCACGTGTGGCGATGTTTCAGTTCCCTCTATCGTCCGTTTTCGGAGCATCAGAGAGAAGTGCAGGCATGTAAGTTGCACCTAATAAGGCACCGAAATCAATTACGTACAAACCAATAGGGTGTCGGAATGATATATGTTTATACTTCTCATCCAACCACAATCAAATTCACTCTATCCGGATGGCGTGATTTATCTGGATAGGGGTTTTTTTGTGTGTTTTTTTGAACGATGACAAGCCGGAATGAAAACAAGCCGAACTGAAATAGGAGTAACGAGGCTATTTTTAAAATGTAAGGAGTAGAAAGTACAGATAATTGCGTGAAAATGTAAGGAGTAGAAATAAAAAGTCTGCTGTAAAATAATTACTCCAGTAAAGTATAGACACCCAAAATTTCTACTTAAGTAAGGTAACAAAGTATTTGTACTTCGTTACTTGACACCTCTGGTTGGACAGAAGGATAAGCATGCACCGAAAGAAAACAAGTGAGATGAGAATAACAAGTGTTCTCATCAGCTGCTGATTGTGTGTGTTTGTAGGTTACCATGGGTTGCTGAGGTTGCTCATGGTCATTCTCTGCTGGGCTGGCGGATGAAGCTAAAGTGGATGAAAGGAAACAACATTAATTAGTTGTGTGTGTGTGTGTGTGTGTGTGTGTGTGTGTGCGTGTGTGTGTGTGTGTATAACTGTGTCTGCCTGGGTGTGGTTGCTAAAAAAGCACAGCTAATCGCTTATTTTGGCAAGTTCTGAGTAACGGGTAGACAGTGAAAGGAAAGTGAAGGAAATGTCTTGCACGCACACACACTCACACAAACCTCGAGCATTTACGCACTTAATTTTTTTTGTGTTCAACAATCTGTCTTGCGTCTCTGGAGCAGAACATTGCCCAAATGTTCCCGAGCTGAGCTCCAGACTTCAGAGGAAGAGAATGTGAAGAATGCTCTGACTCTTCTCTTCATAACATGGTGAAATTGGACATGATTTAATCAGTATCAGGTTAAATTAGCTTGGAAGGCCATCCTGACCTGTACCTTTCTGCAGCAGCAGCAGCAGCAGGAGCTACACACACCCGTCCACATGTGTCGAGGGATTCTAAGGAAAGTAATAATTACTGGAAGGGACATTTCCCAGTGAACAGCCAAAATGTGACTGGAGATGGGCTGGGTCAGGGAGAGGCCATCTATGTGTGTGTGTGTGTGTGTGTGTGTGTGTGTGTGTGTGTGTGTGTGTGTGTGTGTGTGTGTGTGTGTGTGTGTGTGTGTGTGACAGAGTGTGTAGCACCTCAAAACACCTGTTTGCAATAAATGATTGCCTTCAGAACAGCATTCTTCCTCTGAAGTTTGACCCCTGTTGGTGGGGCTAGGTACTTGACTTTTGGCCTTG
This sequence comes from Sander vitreus, assembly GCF_031162955.1. Lineage (NCBI taxonomy): Eukaryota > Metazoa > Chordata > Actinopteri > Perciformes > Percidae > Sander > Sander vitreus. Next base: position 16,527,709 of record NC_135875.1, on the reverse strand, counting down.
CTGAGCCCTGTTTCGTCACTTTCAGTTATCTCCCCCGTGTCTTCTGTCAGTTTCTTTTGCGTCTTCCTGTGGATGTCAGAACCAACAGATATTGCTCTATGCCGAAGGGAATTGACTCGGTAAACAAAAAGCTGTGTACTCTAGATTAAACAGGTTTCCCAATGTTGTTCATGTCACTGAACTAGACAGGATCAATGAGCGCTGCTGGGTGACATTTGGTCACAGAGTCTGATATCCATGTGTTGTTAGATTTCTGTGGTGGCCTGCACTTGAGTACTCTGTGTGCTCCTTCTCTCTCTCTCTCTCTCTTTCTGTGCGTGCGTGCATGTGTGTGTGTGTGTATTTTACTGCTTTCTTGGGTAAATTAAAACACATGGAATTTTACACTGATTAGCTGCTAAAAGCTATCTGAATGATTCAAGACTTTTGTGGCAAAAAGTGATTGCTTGGCAGCCTCTACGTTGAGGACAACATCTTGTGCAATTATGCATAACCTATGTGAAATTCTTTAAAGCAAATTTGGGATGTTTACACTTGCTAATGCATTATTAAAATGTGGTTGAATACAATATTTACTGCTTGGCTAGGAACTGGGCAATGCATAGCCAAAACACGAGTCTACAGCCATACAAGAGGCTCTGTGAGGCTGTACCTAGGCACAGTGCTAATGATAAATGCTAATGTCAGGATGCTAACATGCTGATGTTAAGTCGGTATAATGATTACCCTGCTCACTAGCGTGTTAGCATGCTAACAGTTGCTAATTTAACACTAAACACAAAGTACAGATGAGGCTGATGGGAATGCCATTAGTTTTGCAGGTATTTGGTCGTCATTGCCATCCTTAGAGCCACGGTGCAGGCATGGTGGAAAAATCGGAATTATACAACACTTATGCAAGAGCTACAGCAGAGACATTAAAATGTTGTCTAGCGCTCCGTGAATGGTCAACCAATCAGAAGCCACAGAGGTAGTGACAGACAAGACAGCGAGAAGAGTAGGGCAGAGAAGTTGATGCAAACAACATAAGTGACTTTTAGACCGCAAATTTTTTTCTCTCTCACTCTCACATATGTGCTGACTCTGTCTTTCACCTCCCTGCACTCTGCTTCCTCCTTTATGGTTCATGTTACCCAATATGTGACAGAAATACAGTCAAAGCACACTGCAAAGGCCTGGGCCAAGCCAGAGTTTATGCCCTCTAACCAAACTAGGACGAACTAGTTGCTATTCAAGACTCAAAGGTCTGTGGAAACAACAAAGGAGGAGTTTTTTTTTTGGAGGAAGCAGCAACTCAACTATGACGTATGCCTTTATATTAGATTTGGCACAAACCATTCACTATTGACATCATTGCTTGATAAAAAAAATCCCAAAAAGGCTGCCATGTTTACAGACGTCATCCTCAAAATTTGGACTGTATGATCCAATATGTTTCACAGGCAGCATGTGTACAGTCATTTTTAGCATTTATGTCCAAATCTGCCATTTTTTGTTTCACCACTAATGCAATTTTGTTTTATGTATTTAAATATAATTTGTTTAAGGATGCACTGGTGTTTCTGAGCTCCCTATCTGACTGTTTTTCCAATTATTTGACATATACTCATGGATGAGTCTCACCTCTGGTAAGTAGCTGGCTCAGTGATATTCCACATCACTTCCTGCCCGAAAGAACCCACATGATCTCCGTCCTTTGTCCACAGTCTAGCAGAGCCGTCGGCTGAGGCTGTGAGGACAAACAATCTGTCTGCAATCTCCAGGACTTCCACACTTACTAACGCTCTCTCATGAGCCTTCCAATACTGCAGCAGAGGAGGCCGCTCACAATCTGGCTGTGTGGAAAGAGAACAGGTATTTGTGGATATACTGTACAGTACACACTTCATCTTTTATTGATTTACATCAACTCTCACACACAAAGACATACACTCACCTCGTGCTGGACGTCCAGTGCATAGTGACAGATGTCCCAGATCTGAAGCCAGCCCGTTGTGTCTCCAGAGACCAGGATGGTGTTTTTAGGCTGATCTGAGCTCAGGCTCAGCACACGCTCACCTGGCTGCTCCAGAGCATAGAACTGGCCTGGAATAAGAAGTTAAACCTGAATTGCACCCATAAAGAAACCAAGTCAAATCTAGACGAATGTTCTTATTTACAATAGTCTCCTGTTGGTTTGGGTTCTTGACGGTCTACAGGGAGAAAGTTGCATGCAAGTAAATCTAAGTCGTCAATTTGTGTGCCACTTTCAAGAATAGTCTTGACTTAAATGACAAATGTACTTCTGAAACAAAATGTTCCCCTAAATGTTATGTTACACATCTCCCTATTATCCCATGCTCTCAAATTCCTCTCTGCTAGAAGAATCCACGGATACATATACAGACCTGTATATACACACACACACACACACACACACACACACACACACACACACACACACACACACACACACACACACACACACACACACACACACACACTGGCTCCCTCATACACCCATGCATGCTCGTACACATATGCAGCGGCCACAGTGCATGAATCCCACACCACTAAACACAGATGGGATCTGGAAAGAGACATAGTTGTGGGCTGCCAGGAATGGTACAGGCGGGAGGCCAAGTTGACAGTGCAGGCTCTCTGTCACTGCTCTGGCTGTTTGAAAATCCATCTTAAAACTGACAGCTGCTTGTCATTTGCTTGTACTGTAGAGTGTGGTGCCTCCACCTCTTTGATACTGCGAGAGTTTTATTCTAAATTCATGTATTTTTTTCTTTTGCATGCAGTTCTTCTGAATGATACTTTCTGCACCATCCTCCCTCTTTCTTCCCCACTCACTCACCATACGTGTGCGTCTGTCCAGTGATGCTCCAAAAGCAGAGAAAGCCAGCCTGAGATGAGACCAGGACACCTCTGTTTCTCAACTTTCTGTTGACAGCCCGATGTTGCAGGAACAAGAGGCTGTCCACAGGGGGCACCACTCTAGATGCACACAAGCAAACGGGAAAAACAAAAGGACAATAACAATGGATACCACCCACTAAGGACGCAGTACTCTTGACAAAAATTTGGTTTACCACCAGACAAGAGTTTGTGGGGTTGTGACATAGTTAATGGCGTAGGAAAGAAGAAAAAACAAAGTTCTGCTACAAACATTTGTTATTTTGCATTTTCTCTCATCTTTGCTTTTATTTTATTTTATTTTTTAAATCTTTTGCTTTTTCATATTGGATGATTTTACGTCTTGAATGTGACAAAGGGTCCCAACTAGACACTGCTTTTTGAAAAATAAGGAGTCGCAAACCAAAAAGTTTGGGAACCACTGGTTTAATCTTTAACAATGCATTGTATTTCACACGCTTATTATGTTTTTAATTCAGTACAATGTTTTCCTCTAAAGTTTAGAGGAATAAGGTAGAATAAAATGGAAATACTGAAAGAAAGTACAAGTACTTCAAACATGCACTTAAGTGCAGCACTTGTGTAAATGTAATCAGTTACTTTCAACCACTGCCTTGACTGGTGAATCTTTGCTATCCTTACATCACGGCTGTGTTTTCTCACCCTCTCTGTGTCGGTCTCTGTAGGTGAAGCACTGGTCCTTGCGTCTCCAGCCTCCAGATAACAACCTCTCCATCATGGCTCGCCGTGGCAACGACCCCCAGAGCAGAGCACTGACACACAGCCAAGATGTCTGACTTGTGAACGCCGCTGGACTTCCACGACAGGTCTGCTCTTACATACAAATCCTATATGCACGGTATATGATGATTAGTAAACAGCAAAGCTTTTTACTGATTATAAAAAAAAAAGAAATAAAGAAAAATGTGTGTGTGTTCGGATTGACCCATTTCGTGCTAACAGGAAAGGTTTTCCAGAAATCACAAAGCACCATGTTGCCTTCAGGCTCCACTTTGTGCATGAGCTTGTTGGCTGAAATTGTGCAACTCTTTGCTCATCACTTCCCACTGTGTGACAGTTTACAAACGGTCTGAAAGTACATGTAATTGTTTGTGTTGCCTTGCGAAAAGCAGCTCTATTTCCTTCTCTGGTTTACTGATTTTGTTTACACCTCCGGGCTACAGTGTTGAGTCAGTGTCGGCTCTTTAAAATGTGTGGAAGCTCAGCATGGTGGACTGCAGAAGAATACTGGTGCAGATGTCTTGCATGACCCAGATGTCTTTGAGCTCACCAGGTGATGTGTAGCATGTAATTTACGTCATTCACTGATATCATTTACTCCTAAAAAAAAAAAAAAAAAACTCCTAAAAAGTCCCTTGCCTAAAATGTTTTCTCAAAAAGCTGGCTCTGCTGACACAGGGGGCTTCACAACGAGAAACATTATGAGTGGAGGAGAAACAGGACTGAGAATTTGCTGGAGAAGCATGAATTCTGAATGTTACTACTGTAGTCGAGGGATGAATCCAACCGCAGTGCAGATGGTAGTTAAAGGTTGAGATGTAAAATGTAACACAAGAATTTGAGGTTTGAAAATATGCACGTTCAGACTTTAGTCTCACACTGCAGTTCATACTGGTGTTTATACTGGCACTGGCAATGCTTCATCTTTATTTGTTGTTGAGTGTGTGCAGGTGGATGCGGTAAATCTTTTTTTAAGCTCTGAAATGTTCTAGACATTTTGATTTTCCTAGCAATACAAATTCGTAAGAGGTCTGATTTAAAGATAACAGATTTAACTACTATTTATTGGATTTAATGAAATACATTGTGTGCTAGTATTGCAGGACGTATTTTCTAAAAGCTGAGCTAAATGACTTAAGCTCAAACTGTTGTCAGCATTTATTTAAAAAAAAAAAAAAAAACCTGCAGTGTTTTAAGTCTGTACCAGATTAGTCACTATGGTGACAGTTGTTTGTGTGGGACTCATCATCCAGCGCTCAACATCTGGGGAAGAACTTATGGATGAGCAGAAGCGCGAAGGCTAAGACATCTTGATGTGTACATCTTGATGCATTTAAGCTTTTTGGTGATTAGTGAATATGTGTGCTGCACTTCCCAGAATCTCCTGTCAATCTAAAGCTTTTGTAATGGATTTAATGCTGTGATTTTCCGTTTCAGTAGGTGGTGCTTCTGTTTGTTCGTTGAGTAATGATCTCTGTCGATGCTCGTGATAACTACACAGTTATTCTTCTATTTTTCCAAACAAACTTTTACTGGTAGAAACATGACACATCATTCCCTGTCCTGCAGAGCATTTTCTTCTGAAAAGACCCACCAGACATGCACAAAAAAATGTAAGAATGTCTGGCTTTTTTGTTTTAATTTGTGTTGTTTCCCATGTCTTAATTACACTGAATGTTCTCCACAGTACTTGAAGTTTGACATGTAAGGTATACTGTGGAGGTTATGACCACTAGTACCACTATGAAGCAATGCTTTTTAAAGTGGGTCCCCATAATACACAGCCTCGCTGATGGTTTCATGCTATTTCACTGAGTTGATTGTCCTGCATGGAATGCATGGAAGAAGAAGGCTGATAGCAAGCAAATATACTGTATATAAACAATGCAAAGTTTCACATATTTCAAAAAACGTGCTTTTTTCAGTGATGTTTTGGGAAATACATTAAATACATGTTTACTATCTGTTAAGGATGTACATAATGCATTCTGGTGTGAAACAGTGAATGCAAACATAACTTTACAGAGTACCTTTAATGTTCTGTCGCTTATCTTTCAATTAAGAATGAGGGGGGGAAGTAATACCTGGAATACTAGGTTACATTATTATATTATTGCATTAGTTATGAGCAGAAAGTTAAAGAGTAATTTAATACCCCCTGAAAATCTTGTTTTTGCTGCCCCTGCAGGGGTTGAATTATTCACTTTGTTGCAGTGAAACCCATATGACATCACTGTTAAGTGTAGTCACAGGTGCAACAGACTTGAAACTTTCAACACTGCGTCTCAGTCTAGTCTAAAGTTATTCTTTGTGAAACTGCGGTAGATTATCAATTCAAAGCACCTTTATCTTTACCTTGGCAGCTGCGATGTCGTACTGAGCGACCCGCTGGCTCCACCCCACAGCCAGCAGCTGGTTGTTATGGAGACAGGTCAACCCGGTGACCTCAGAGTTGGTGATGGGCTCCAGTTTGTGCAAGTTAAGGCCGTTTAGTAAGTTCCACACCTGCTCGGGGAGTGGTCTTCTCATTAACAAACTCTTAACTTTCTCAAATATGTCAAATAAATGTGTACATATGGCAGCCTACACCGATTGTATCAAATTCACAGTATTTTTGTACAAAATGAAAGTGAGAAGTGGTATTAAACCTTAATAGTGCCATTCCGAGCCCCAGTGATCAGTCTTCTGTGGGAGGAGTCTAGTGTCATGCAGGTGAGCTCATCTTCTCCATGAGCGTTTAAGATCTGAAGGTGCCTCTTCCCCGACTCCACGTCCCACAGAGACACAGATGAGTCGGCATGTCCCGTCGCCACCTGTCTCAGAGCGGAGTTATACAGAGCACAGGAGAGGGCAGGACCACTTTGAATGTTTGGTCCAGTTTCCTTTCCTTCATCTGTCAACCATCCGCCTCCTCCTCTTCTCGTTTCAGCCAGGTTGAGCAGTGCCAGGTAATCTTTGCATCCCACCACTAAATGAGACTGGGTGTGCTCAGGAAGAGGAGGGCTCAGCAACAGGAAGGGGAAGTTGCCGTGTTCTGGGATTCGACCTGGCTGCTGGCATGGGAACTGCAGGCAGATGGTTTTCAGACAGTGATGGCTGGAAATGTCCCAAACCCTCAGCTCCTGACAAAGGAACAATTCGTCAACTAGAAAATAAACAATCTCTGTTGTGATATGCCATGTTTCACAAAAAAAGTCTCAAATTGTATATGATAAACAGTATAAATGTACATAATGTTTTTTCAGGTCAGTGCTCTATTTTTTAATTTTTTAGCTTAATCTGTAATGACTCACAGCATCTCTGGAGTAGCTGAAGATCTGCCCAACAGGTTGGTAGATTGCAACATCCAACACAGTGGTGCAGTGACCCAGCAGCGTAGCTATGGGACGTGTGGTCACAAATCGAGTCCACAGTCTGACTGCTCGGTCACAACCTCCTGTGACCATCAACTGCAGAGAGGCATTGTAGTCAAAACATTTAGCCCCCTGAAATGAGACAAAAAGAGCAAAATGGTACACAGCATATGTTGCTTTGAAAAATAAAGCATGCTCACTTCTGATAATACAAATCAAGCCATCTGGTCTCATTATTTTGAACTGGGGTGTGGCTTCATTGTTAAAATGTCCAGACAGTTTATAGGAGTATAAAATTAGTGTGCTCGTTTAAAAAAAAAGAAAAAAAGCCATTGTGAATAACAGGAAGCATCACCACCCAGTTTAACGCTTTGTCTGACAGCATTACTTTTTCTCTCCACATAGTGGCACTGTCTGTCTCTACATGCAGGGCAGGAGTCATCTTAAGAAATAACTTAACTCATATCTCATACTGTATTTTTTCTTTTAGATAAATCTGGCTGGGGATAATTCACTGAATGAGTTATGTACTATTTTGCCACATGAGGACATTTATTGATTTATAAACAAGTTTAATGGAGTGAAAGTTGATTTTCAAACCTTGACCTACCCAGTTAGGTCAGAGTCACCCAGACCAGAGTACTGTGAGCTCCACCTGACCTCGATCCACATCAAAAGTCTAAAACGACAACTCGCTTGTTGCTCTTTTACGTTTTAGTTTCTCATACTATTGTTCATGGAGAAATACATGTCTAGAAACATACTTCTGATGCTCCTAAAATGCTTAAACCTGACTTTGTGAGCATGTGTGAAAAATTCAAAATTTGAACGTGTCATTATAAAAGTCTAACCCAAAGAATAAGGTATGATACACAGTTGTATGTACTACTGAGAATACACAACACATAATAACTTATTCAACATTAGATCAGGCAACACCACACTATGAAGTCAGTTACCTGCTTAAATGACCACACATAAGGCTCCTGCTTTAGTGTCACATTAATAAAAACCACAGAGCTTGTGTCACTTTCTGATGATGTCATGATGACATTGGCGCTGGGCTCAAACATCACTCTGTTGATTGGTTCCTGGTGGATGTTAGGGATGTGACGGTAGGACACCATGTTGCTGTGTTCACCGAGGTCCTGTTGTCAAGATGAGTAACAATACATGCTTATTTGTAAAATTGGAGTGTAATCAACAAGTGGTTGGCATTGCTGACTGCTACACTGTTTACTACTAGGGCCTGCATGATACATTTATCTCCAACAACCAGAGACTGAGCGAAGTACTTAAATAGACAAGGCCAAGCTTACTGGGAAAAAGATCCTCTGTGGGCCATTCTCTGCCTTGGATGGATTCTTGAAAAGTCCTTTAGATGGATTCAGGAACCACATGAGGTGGACTCCTCCTTTTTCATCCCCCAGTAGCAGCAGAGAAGGTCGCTCTGGACACTTGGAGGGAAAACCCACATATATTAAAATGATGGGTGTATTGCTTTCAGATTCATGTGATGAGATTATTGCTTTTAGAGTGAATTTGTCCAGCTGAAAAGAACATCTCAAAGGAATAATGGTCCTACCTGAACATCATGCCAGTAACAAAGTGCACTCGGGACACTACGGAACCCTTGGGGCAATGATGAGACAATGAGTTAACACTTGAAGATTTTGATATTTTTGATACAGTAACTGGTTTTTATAGTGACCAGCTCAGTTTAGTAACATTTAGTAGGTACATGTAAGCAATCAAGTATACCAAACAGGTGGACATCCTCAAATACGCTGCCCATGGCGACATTCACAAAGTGCAAGTCCCTGCAGTCAGTTGCTATGGCAACCTTGTGGACATTGCCCATGTAGACAGCATCAGTGGTCCAACCTCTAAATCTCCTCGTGTTGGCAACTTGCTCTGTTGGGTCTCCAGCAAGCTGGATTAAATAGGAATAAACATTTTTTTTAAAGTGTGAGTGTGAGTAGCTACTTTCATGTGGATGTAACAGTAGTACCATGATGTCACTCACCCCTAGAGTTTTAAGGATGTGTAGGCTGCTGTTCCAGACAGTGATCTGACCTCCCTTACTGACACTAATATAACGGAGCGGAGGAGGGTGGGAGACAGCAACCACACGCACTGTTGGCTCCCGCTGCAGAGGAATGAGTTAATAAATTAAAAGGTTATTAGAGGAATACAAGTATTACTAGAAAAAAATCTTAAACTGAGTGCAGAAAAATGCAGCTAGTAACTTGTGTCATCCCACACAGATGCTGCAGGCAACTTCTGGAGTAGATGTTTTGTCAATAAAAAAAACAAAAAACAAAAAAACTTTTGGAGCAGATGCTTCGTCTTCATTGTAGCATTATCACCTTTGTTCAGTATCATTTGTAAAAACTGCTGAATATGTGAAACGTATAAAATACCAATGTTTTTCATTTTGCCCAGGTAACCTGGGGACCATAAATAGATAAAACTATTCTCATTTTCGGCTGCAAAGGGGCAGAATACCTCCATTAGCTGATAGACACACAGCTTGCTAACATGTTTATGTTAGCAAACAATTGACACTGACTACTTAGCTACACCATTAATTGTTTCTGCCCACCTGACAACTGTAAATCCAGTATTCACTTCCTTTCTTTTTTAGGTTTGTTTTGGACTTCTGAGGGCAATGTCTGGCGTTTTGCTAAGTTAGCACAGATAGCAATTATGCTAGCTGGTGAAGAAACTCCATGACCTGACGCCATGGATGTAGTGCCTCACCCTCCTTCGGTTAATTTTGGCGGAAAAGTTGCAGTCGGTGTTCTCTTAATACATCCATGAGAAACTCCAATGTTAGTGCTAACATAACATTGGAGTTTCTTCACCAGCTAGCGTAATTGCTATCTGCCCCCTGGTGCTGGGAAGTTAGCTGAGCACTGTAGCTATTTGCTGAAAACTTCTGCCCGGTAAGTATGGTAAGAATGATAAGACTGACCAGTAATGATAAAGTTTGATACTGTTACTGTGGTTTGTCAGTGACCCTTTTTTACATTAAACGTAACGTTCGGTCATTGAATTCGATTGGGGTTGGTTGGGGTTAACGTTATGTTTATTGTAAGAATGTTTTGTTTTATGAGCCTGTATGTATTTGTCAGGTTATGAGCCAAGTACTAAAACTAACGTTACCCAATTTAGCTAATGTCATACAACTTTCCATCTGCAGTCCCTGAGCAGCTAGACACACGTCAATGTAATCTGTCTCTCGTAGACTGTTAATATAGTCTATGCTCTCTACTCAAAACTGCTTTGGGATCTGACCTTTAATTTTGGCACCCCCATTTGGCCTTTCGGTGCAATTGTTTAAACATTGGAAAATCCTACGAAGATGCAACCTTCCTTCTCCCTTTACCAGATATCAGTGGACCGGTGGATATCTACCTTGTTATGAGAGCAGTGTCTGATCTGTGGCTGGGAGTCCAGAGGAGCAGCTCTGGGAATGGAGGCGCGCTCTCTCTCAGTGTACTCCAGAAGCAGGTAGGAACACAGCTGCTTCCACTTCACCTGCCCGGAACAGCTGATATCTACCTGGATATGAAACAGTTAGAAGACTCTCAGTGGCCCTGCATCATCATTCCAAAACATGTTTGATGCCACAGTGAGTCTATGCTAATGGAATGTGCTGTATTATACTGGATAATGTATTGTACTGTGTATAGCCTATGTGCTTTTCTTTTTTATAAGACATATAGTATTTCTCCTTACCTCACTGAAGAACCTTTCAACCCATGTGTCCTCAACATCTGGACCAACCACAGACCTAAGAACTTCCCGAAACTCTTCCAACTTCATTCCACGCTCTTCATTTCCTCCTCTGTTCCTTCCACTCCTTCCTTTCGACATGTTTTCATGTATCTGTGCGCCATCTTTTGGACGGTTAAATGCATTTCTCAGGAGCTGCAGGTGCTCGGGGGTCAGTTTCTCTGCAGCACTTACTCCACAGGCTGAATCACTGCAGGAATGATCATTTAAAGGAAAATCTTAATTTGTGCAGGAATTGGACAGTTTTTCAACTGACTTCCTTCTTATGTGTGCAGGTGTACAGTTGGTTCAAAACATGCAGGGCATAAGAATTAGTAGAAATAAAGACGCTGCCCAGGAAAAAAGCCAAAGATCGATCAATCCGGAACCTTTTTTTTTGTCTAAGCTTCACTCATTTTAGTTTTTTTTAAGTGAATTTGACTGTTTATAAATTCCATCAAGTCACTGACATCTGGTCTGTGACTGGCTAACTGCAGAATGAATGCAGCACTCCCAAGTGGTAGCACTAGGACAACACACTGCTGATCCAAAAAAAAGTTTAAAATCACATTATGAAGTCTTATATTGTATGTTTCATCTGAAACATACAATGAGTAATAGGAATATATAACAATTGAACGGTGGGTTTTAATGTGTGTGCTTGGTAAATTTTGCAAATGGGGAATAAGTGGTGGGGGAATAAGTTATGTTTGGGGAACATCCAAGTGTTCTTCACCACCACCAGCTCCTGTGTGGCCCTGTTGCTCGGGGAGACTACAAGCTGGAACAATAAGTCGCATTGTGAGCTCTTTTCCAGGTCCATCTGTACATGCATGAGTGGTCCTTTACATCATACACATTTTTCGCCAATGCTAATGGAACCATAAAATAATTAAGTAATAAAAGTGTATAAGCTTGCTGAAAAAGGGAGTGTAAAAAGGCTGTTGTATCCGAAAGAGTTGGTGAAGCTGTGTAGGAAGGGTGGAAGAAATCCTTGTCAGTGTCTGAGTGGAGAAAATATGTGAATCTGATCCAGTGACAGGCATTCAACTTTAGAGAAGACTTTACATAACTTCTTGTAATGTTATGGAAGGATAAACGCGTGGGTAGATGGATGAAGGATAGACGATTGAAACCAGCATGACATTTTCATTCAGAGTGATTTTGTTTTTGACAGGAAGAGATTTGAGATGATAAAACGTTTGAGAATATATGAACTGGTGTCACATTAAGAATAAAAACAGCAGTATGATGACTATTATGGAGGAATATTATGAGGTACAGCCTACATATCACATGCAAAACTGACAAACAGGCTTTGGTATGCAGTAACAGGTCGTACTCAGTTAATTAAAAGTGATGAGGTATATTTAGCAATATCAGATAAATTAGAACAAGTTAAAGAAAACTCACCAAATCCTGCTGTGTGGTACTTCTGTCTCATAAAGCACCCACGGATTTTTGCTGTTTCTTAAGGTATTCATATTATTAACCCGAGCCTCACTGTTTGAACTCCTCTTTACATTCTGCCAAATACCAGATACTGCTCCAACTTTTCCAGTTCTAGTTTAAAATCCAGATCTAATCGACATTGGTCAGTGTTTCAGGTTCTTTAAGATCCATATCCCAGTGACAGACAAAGATGCAGCACCCACAAGCGCTGAGGCCAATCTGAGATCCTCACCATGCTCTGAGCCTAAACACCCAGGACCTTTGTTTCCATCTCTCCCTCTGTCTTTTTAAGGCAAACCTGATTTGCTCAAACAAAGCTTTTTGTCTCCAGACAGGGAAGGAATGTCCAGGTCCACGGATTAATAAGCCATCCTTCGCAAGTGTTTGACCCCTCCGAGAGGGGAAAGTCAACACATCACTGGTGAGAAGACCGTGGGGAGATGAGTGTTTTCAAAATAACTGCGAGTCTGCTGGGGGTAACAGAGCCACAAACCCTACAGCCCTCAGTGGATTAATCATTTATAGAAGCAAAGTTAGGCAGGACCCAGAAGAGTTAATATTGGTAACTTTTGCTTGACGACAATTAAACACGCAATACACAATAAGGACTATGAATTATTAATTAATATGAATTATATTTATACATCAGTACAGGTCCAGTGCAAATATACAAGTTAAAACGAGTAAAAGCAATAATCTATGATACTTTGTCATGTTGTTATAGCCTCACTGACTGTTATAACTAATACAGTTTAATTATTGCCAGGCAACCCGCAACCCTCCTGCTTACCACTTCAATGAGCATGAGCTATCCAGAGTGGCCTCCCACTATGTTTAATGAAGGTAGTCAAGTCCCATTGGAGTCTGGTCTGCTGGGCAATTCTTTGTACCTGGTCTAATATGAGACCTACGCACACCAGTAGCCTGCACTGTAACTGGCTCAAACGTCTATATCTATATCATCTATATAATGCATCTGATATATGATCCAATGACCAGAAATGGACAACAGAAAATAGTGGCACAGTATTACACTTTTTCTTCGCAGTATATTTGTGGCTATCTATAGCAAGAAAAGCACAAGTGGAACTAACATAAAAAAAATGGCTTCCTGTAGACCTTTTACAGCAGGCTCTGTCATAGCAATGATGTCATCAGTGGGTCTTTGAAGGTAACCACACACATCTCAGACTGGAAACTAACAGACAGACAATACAGAAGGTAGGTGAACAAAAGTGGATATGAAATGTATTTTGTACAAATTCACCGGGTCACGTTAACATTACTCCAAAAATACCAGTATTTAGCTGCTGTTTCCATGATGTTAGAAAGCTTTTCCAAAATGAAAAACACAAGATAATCACGAGTTTTGAATTGTATTTTACAGTGGAAATCAGGAGCACTAATGATATGAATCAGTCCTAAGACGGAAACATGCAATGGTAATATGAGCTCATATTCCAGGACACATTGCATAGATATGCTGTGGGTAGGTCTATTGTTTGCCTTTGGTTGAAATGTGTCACTGCACATGCAATGCTATTCAGGTATTTTGCCCCCCTTGAGTCGTTGTTGACACATGCCGTTACCCGGTACAGCCACTAGATGGAGCCACAGCCAACATGTTTGATCAGACATGCAGAGGAAAGTTTAACCCAAAGAGTGGCAGTAATTAATAAGCTATAAAGCTATATAGCAAACATCTGGCGACAATAAATTCACTAAACAAAAATTTCTGGATTTAATGAAGAAACACGGAACTCTTTGTGCCATCTCCACTCAGTTGTAGGCTACTCGCACGGTGGTGGCAGCAGCAGCTCTAGACCTTCCACTCAGAATAATTACATCCCCGTGGTCCGCCCTTATTTCCCCTCGCTCTCACAATCGGGACTGGAAATATACTTCCTCAGCCCTGCCCTGTCTGCTTCAGTGATGGGGCAGTATGCATGCCAAAGCACGACAATCCATTGTAGACATTTTTTCCTCAACAAATCAACTTCACTGATTTAGTCTTTTTTTTTTTACCTGTTTGTGGCCATGTTGCGTGTTGTTGTAGAATCGGCTAAAGGGCTGCCTAAAAAGAAAGTTGGACAGCCTGATCCAATTACCACTGTGATTTTTAAAGGTACGTCTCTTCTTTCTTTGTTTTTTTACTTAAACCGTTTAAATTGTATTCATTCCACAGGAGAAAAAGGGTTACTTGTAGCCTAACATTTGGTCTCAAAGAAGGGTCTAAAATGTGTCTTTTTGACTAGATGTTAAGTTCATAGTCGCTCAATTATGTTATACATTTATCTAGTATGACGTCACTATATGGTTTTAATTGTTTTGGCCCATGCAATAAATAAACTATTCAGTAGTGGTATTCTTTAGTGTTCTTCTACTTGTGCATTAACTGGACGTCCAATAGTCCATTTAGAAAAGTGTCAGTGTAGTTCTTCTAAATGCAAAATCATGTAAGGAAAGAAATAAAACGTAAGCATAATTTCTATTGCATCACTGAAAATGCTCCCAACATGTCACAGCATATGCCAATGCAGTTGGGTAGGGCCCATGCTTGGACATGTAGCGTGTACACATGAGCTCAGACAGAACAAAGGCTCTAATGGAGAGAAAAGACAAGTTAGAAATTGCAGGGAAATTAGTATTCAGCTACTGAATTAAAATGGTATCAGACACAAAATGTTATTGGCCACCATGATGAGTAAGTGATCCTGGTAGTCCGCCCCAGTTGCTCTCAGCTGTTTGTTTTTTGTACCTATGTCATCATCATCATCATCACCACCCAGCCAGATATGGCAGCTTCTCTCTTTTTTTCCCTTCTTCCTTGTAAAGGCAAAAACTGCAGCCCACTGATATCACTCTTTCCCATAAAGCATGCATAACTAATGCCAGTTTAGACACAGCATTAACTTAACTTTGCCAGCAAAACAAGTGGGTAAAATGATTATATGTGTATTAAGAGTCGAAATTTCAATAAATATTCTCAAAAAATTATTTCACTTTCAGAAGAGAAGAAGAAAACAAAATGGATTGACAATGAGCTGAATCCTGTGTGGAACGAGGTAAATCTCCATTACAAACACACACAAACACACACATGGGACATGCAGGTATCTCTGCCTCTCTCCTGTACTTTCATTTTGAATCAGTTAGTTTAAATCAGCTGCTAATGAAAGCAGAAATAATTGACAAATTAAAAGATAACCCCACTTCAAAGGCAGCAATACACATCACATGGTCATCATATGACTGTCAGGATGAATTGACCACGTCAAAAGATTACGAGCTCGGAGTTCGATGTGACTGCTGTGGGTCGTACTGGCTGAGTTGCAGAATCATTATTTACTCAGGTTACATCAATTAAAGGGCCTTCTTTTAGATAAAGATTTGCTTCTTCAGGACATAACAGCAGTTGGAGTATCATATCTGACGGGCTGTGTGTCCCTCATCTTGTCTTGCAGGTGCTTGAGTTCGATCTGAAGGGCACTGGGCTGGACTCTAGCTCCTACATAGACGTGATTGTGAAAGACTATGAAACTATTGGGAAAGATAAGTAAGTGGAAACAAACCCAGGATGAGGCTGAGCTCTGTGTTTGCTGTGGCATTTGTGCAACGATGAAAGAGAAGACGTGAGCCTCACCTTATTGAATCACTACACAAACTTCTTATTGTCTGAACGACGACTTTGTAGTCTGTCTAGTCCGACGGCAGGTTAGCTAACAGAAGCTTTTTTCTATTGTATGCATGTAAATTTTTTTGAGTATAGTTATTCAGAGACAACACAGGCAGTCTAACACGAGCTGTCTTTAAGGCCGTCTCAATCTGGAGTACCTTGGATGTGAAATAAGTATTTTTATATGCTAAAGTTCAACTACCTGCTGGTTAGGATACACATCATTATTAACACAGTAAAAAAAAATTATAAACACAAGGAAAGTAAGTTAGATATTATGATAGTAACCCTCTGTCTGAGTTATGTAGCTGGCTCTGTCTACCCCCTCACACCCTGCTTGCCATGCTGAGACTTGCTGGACTATGTGGGATGACTGAGCCTGATTGTGCAACAATGGATAGATGCATTGCTGTTTGTCTTCTCTCTCTCTCTCTCTCTCTCTCTCTCTCTCTCTCTCTCTCTCTCTCTCTCTCTCTCTCTCTCTCTCTTTCTCTGGGGCGGTTTGTGTGGTACTCTGTCACTGAGGACAGGGAAAATTTTAAAGGAAAATACTTTAATGTGGCATTTATTTGCCAAACTATATTGTAGTGTTGTAACTGCAGTGCATACAGTATGAATAAACTGCTTTGACACTGTGTAAGGAGAGGTGTTGTAATGCAAAATGCTTCTAAGTTGCTTTAAAACAGTTCAAGGTTGTCGCTTCCATATAAAGCCAGAATCACATATGGGACCAATCTAGACCAACCGCAAAAAATGTTTCTTCGACATTTCTAATTACTGGTATCAAAGTCTTGTCTATTGTTAGCAAACAAAGCACATGGAAGTATATCTGTCTTTGGGATTTATCTCTAACAGATCAAATGCAGTGTATATATATATATATATTTTTATATTTTTTTTTTTTCTCCTGTTCATAAGCTTTATATAGTAAAAGTTCCCCAAGTGCATAGGACTGTCATAAGGAGGAGGGGAGGAGCTTTTCAAGGGTGCCTCTCTAGCACACGAGTCCATGTTAAATTGAGTAAAGTTTTCCACTGAGCTCACCCGTCTGACACACTCCCTAAAGATCTACACAGTGGGAGCAGAAAAGGACTTCTCCCTTTCTTAAATAGTTTCCCAGCTGCTGCCATGGGTAATCCCTGTTGTCATGGCAAAGAAATGGGAAACAAAGAAGCAATCTGTGTCATTTTAACTAATTTGATTTCAGAAAGAAATCTGAAGATGGTTAGCACTGTGGCCTCACAACAAGAAGGTTCTGGGTTTGAATCCAGGTCGTTCCGGGCCTTTTCTTTATGTGGAGTTTGTATGTTCTCCCCATGTTTGCGTGGGTTTCCTCCGGGTGCTCCGGTTTCCCCCACCATCAAAAAACATGTACTAGGTTCTCCAGGCATTGCCCTTGATCAATGCACTGGCTCAGATCTGCAGTTGGTCCCCGGGCGCTGTAAATGGCTGCCCACTGCTCCCTTGAGGGATGGGTTAAATGCAGAGAATGGATTTTGCTATGTGTATGTGACAATAAAGTACCTTTACCTTGAAAACCCCTTCCCTTCCCCTCGCTGTGTACATAGCAGCACAGTCTTGATCTACCTATGGTGCATTTTATTGAAAAAATGTCCTTTCCTTACACCTATTTGTGAAATGACAAATGATTGAGGTTTGATTTCCATCTTTTTTTATTTAACTTAAATCCTTTTTTAAGAGAATATTTAAAGAAGTAAAGCCATTTTACAGACAGAGCATGTTCTGTTAAAGGATTTTAGACAGGTCAAAACAAGACTACAGCCATGCTAGCACCTCTGTAAGGGCTCTGTTTACAGCTGTGCTTTGAGCTAAATGTTAGTTCATGGTTAAAAATGGACTGTCATATCCTGCTTTGCACCTCCTATACATGCTTTTCTGATCCTCTTACCCTACTCATTTTCACATTAAGAATTATCTCGACGAAAACACTGTAAGGTTCTACAACCGCGCTGCAGACTTTTAGAAGTCATTGCATGTTTTTTGATAACGCTAACGTGACAAGGAAATGGCTTAAATTCTATTATTATTACCATTAAATATTAACTTGTTCTGCCCAGATACACTTGGAATAGTAAAATGTGGGGGTGGTAAAAACAATTAGGTAAAATTCTTCATAGGATATGGCTGGAATTTTTTTTTTTTACTTTAGAACCTTTTTTTTATTTTTTTTATTTCCATCTTATAGAACGCAGTGCGTCCTAATATTTACCTACTTTCACCTACCTTGTTTATGAAAAAATATTTCTGGATTTTATGGCCTTGCAGTGCTGAAAACTCGGTTTATTAATATATGACGCAACAGTAATAATTAGGTATCTGTAACTGCTGATTTTCACACGCTAGGCAAAGATCTGAGCTGTATCATCCCACTCATCCATGCTAACAGATATGTGAAAGCAAATAATTATGACTGAATGAATTATGAATTAACTTTTTGAACTGAAATCTAGCCAAGGACGCTTGTGTTGAAAGTCACTCCTTTCCCTTCACGGAAAGGTGATCATAGCTATTTGGTTTGGATAAATTAGAACTTCGTTATACCAGAAAAAGGCCAACAGTTTAAACTTGTTTATGTATGACTAAAAGTCTGGTGGCATGAAGCACTTCTGTCTGTTTTTCCACTGGCTGTTAAAGGCTGAAAAAAAGGGAAAACTGTACCTATACATCCAACCATAACTCCATGCACATCATCTTTTGTTTATGGGTGATTGCAATTGTTTGGACGTGGGGATGTTCCCATGTGACTCACCAGGGCTTTGCAACTGTCACAAAGTCTGTTTTGTTCATTAAATTCTGTTTTTACATGAAACAATGGGGGAACGTCTAAGCACGTCTTCCATATTCTGTTCACAATTCATACAGCACTGAGCGTCAATATTGTCCCATAACTTTTGGTAGAGGTTCAGGCTAGTGTGTGTAGTGTTTAATATCGTACAATCATACTGTATTGTAATCTCTTTCATATTTGAATGCTTTTATCAGAATGCAAAGAAGTTGCAAAATGAAAAATGTCTGAGAGGGACAGCCCTACGCCTGAATTGGGTCACCTAAGCTTTTTGAATAGTTTGGAGCATGAAGCTGTTGGCAGACGTGTCCAAGGAAAAACTCCTAGGAGAGTGGATGAGTTACATCCTACTTGATCCAAATCCTGTCCACATATTTGCTGAGAAGCAATTGGAAATTACACCTAACAATGTTGGTGCCTCAGTGAGATTCGGGGCTACATACCAGGTCACTAACTACCAGGAGAATCCCTGCCAGCCTCCTTCCTGATGTAGTGCTGCCAAAACAATTCTTTCTCCTCCCTACAAAACTCTCTCCAACTATTTCTGTAGTGACCTAAATCGTTGCTAACCTGTTATGCAGCTGTCTGAGTAATTGTATATAATTCATTGAATTATATATTCATCTTACTTTGCTCTAAGTCAGTGCAGTGCAACATAATATGATTTAGCATATTTATAGTTTACTTTTTAATAATGTATACCCTCATCTAAGTTATCATTTGCTTTGCTGCTCAGTATTAAGACAAGATTATACAAATCCTATGACCTAATGCTAGACAAGTGTTTTTAGCAAAGGGGGAAATATAATGTTGAATATTTGGGTCTAATCGCAAGCTTTAAGGCCAGCCTTGGATGTATCTGATTCTGAGCCTAGAGTGGTGTTATTGGATCTTGTGTCCGTAGTGAGTAACTGAGTTTCCATCTTGGGAAAATTCCTCCCGTCAGGAATGCTGCCAAAATAATATGACTCAGTCCACCCAAAGAATGATATAGTTTGTAATGAGGTACTGCATTCCTTTAGCTACATTGTGTTACTTTTGACACAATACAGTGAACATCATTTATCAGCCAAACATTAACTAGGTTTATTTTTTATTTATTATTAGGTATACCTAGCTCAAACTAATGCAGTCTAACACAGCAACTAATCATTCCTTCCTTCATGAAGGTTATAATGTTCTGTTTTGTTGAAAGGATGCAGGTTATGGTGCTGTACAGTATTGCATTTTACAAATAGGTGTTTTTGTTATTTAGCCTACTGATTTTAAATTGGGTGGACAAAATAATAGAAACACCTGTGTTTCAAATATCTGAGCTTCTTATGGTTCATTGGCAACATTTCAGATTTGTGAAATATTTTCTTTCTTCTCAGAGCAAATAGAATTGTGTTGCTTTCATAGATACTCATGAGTGTCTGAGCATAAACAAGCCGCACAGTGATCTGCGTAGCTTTTGGCTGAACATCAAGAAAGATTGCGATCAACCACAAGCTATAACTGAAAAAGGCTAGTGTACTTGTATAAGAGGAGTCCAATATTATTGTTAGTCCAATCTGTTTTTTTTTCATTTAGTTTGGTTCTTGAAATATCTAAGAAGGAGTTCTAGTTCATCTTTAATCTGTATCCTTTATTCACCGCCTTTTCTTGACAACTTTTTTGTTCATTTTCAACTTAATCATTAAAATGTTGATTATTTCATTTTGCAGGAAATGTTGTAATTAAAATTCCATAAGGGAAATGTTTCACTTAGAGGCGAATGACTCAGTGTGTACAGACGGATAATGTTTTTGTTACCAGGAAGTTCCTCTGATTTTCAGCCAACTTAT
Source organism: Sander vitreus (assembly GCF_031162955.1). NCBI lineage: Eukaryota > Metazoa > Chordata > Actinopteri > Perciformes > Percidae > Sander > Sander vitreus. The sequence continues at coordinate 16,507,174 of NC_135875.1, read as the reverse complement.
TATGTTTTGTTATTTAACCAGTGGAAATTTGAACGGGTCCAAAATCCCCCTGGCTCTGTTGTTCAAAGCTGGTGCTCAAAGGACCTGCAAATTGAGGAACAGGTTCATTTCAGTTCTCTAAAGTCACACATGAATAAACACATCATGAATCACTGGCCGGTAGCTTCTGCACCGTGACTGTGAGGTGTGCTTGTTTGTCTGAGCAGGCAGGGTTTGTTAGCGCTGGGAGGTGACCTGTCACACTATATGCTCCTTTTGTAAATGTGACACCACTGAGCGCACATACGGCATTCAATTTTTGTCTATGGTCTTTAACATGATTACGGATATGTTGGCTGAACGGCAAGCCTAAGTTTTGCCTTATTAAATCAGGAAATTAGTGCAGTACAGTGGATTCAAATCTATTTCTGTATTTCATATTTCACTGCTGTGTTTTAGATTCATTGGGTCAACCAAAATCTCTCTGAAAGACCTCGTCTCAGGTCAAACCAGATCACTGCCATCCAGAAATATTCCTTTGGCCAATGAAAATGGACAGAATATAGGAGTAAGTATCTTTCTTTATGAATAAAAGAATTTGAGCAACAGGAAGACTTCCATATATTTTTTTAAAGAAATCAAATAATAGACCAGCCAATCTTTTCCTTCCAGGCTACAATCAACCTCGTGATTGGCTATGATCCTCCAGCCAATGCCGCACCAAACCTCAATGACCCTCTGGCAGGAGATGCCACAGTGGATGCTGGTATGTTTCTCTAATTCTTAGTGATACAGTGCAATGCAGTAAAGGTTTACTGGTAGCAATACATTTTATTAGACGCATGCCGTGTATTTGATCATCCTGTTTTTTTGCTCATTAGGGGGTGGTGGGGGTGGTGGTGAGGAGGGGGACGAGACTCTACCAGATGGGGGCCAAAGTGGCTCCGCAGGGGTCCCCTTGGGTCAGCCCGTTAACCTCCGCCAACGGTTCAACAGGGCACAGAATCGCCAGCGACTAGTTGATAAACCTCAGGACTTCCAGGTCAGTTTCATAGCATTTTTGCTAAAGAGTGATTATCAACAAAGACCAACAATATACTGCACGTTCCATTTTTAATACACGTATCAAGAACAGAACGACCTGCCAGCAATTAGAAAACAACCAGAAAAAACTGAAATACGTTTTGTTATTACTTTTTTTGTATTAACTACAAGAACATACTTAACAAACTAAAGACCTATTTTCCACCCAAAAATTAAATTGGTTAGAATCTGATGCTCTCATACTGTCATAAGTTATTCATGCACACTGACACTGTGAAACTATGTGTCTGGTAGATTCGTGTCCGGATCATCGAGGCCCGTCAGTTGTCTGGCAACAATATCAAACCAGTGGTGAAGGTTCATGTGTGCGGACAGACCCACAGGACCAGGATCAAGAGGGGAAACAACCCCTTCTTTGATGAGGTACTCTCACTTCTCTCTTACACATGAAGACAATAGACGACACCGATTTGAAATGGAGTGAAAATGTCCTTTTGATTCCATTGGACTCGCACTTAATATTAACAATTTTGCAAGGTTTAGGTTGGGCTGCAGGGTCCCCTTTAAATGTTTTCTATGTTTCTTTTTTGTATTTTTCGCAGATATTCTTCTACAATGTCCACATGCTACCATCGGATCTGTTTGATAAGCCCATCAGCTTCCGGGTCGGTACACATCAGTTTTGTATAAAGTACTTGAAAGCATCTTACCAGAAAATGACTTCTTAAAGTATCTGATATCTACTGTAGTTAAGTATCAAAAGTAATTTTCTGATATTAAATGTACTTAAGTATTAGAAGTAAAAGTTAAAGTTAAAAAAAACTTTGATTATGAACTTTATGACCAAAGGTGTGTAACGTTATCTTCATCACCACTGTGGTCGGGTGGTCATTGTCTGTTACCATGGCGGCAGAGCCTGCACCAGGTGCTTCCATATCCTATGGTATTTTTTTTTTTTTGCCGCTTGGCAACAAACAGGCATTAGGTCACCAACTGGAATGGAGCGTGCATTATCTTGGCAATTTAGGAGCAATGATTCGCCAAACCAGTTTTTTTCCAATGTAACAAATATCTTCTGATTTTATTTTGTAGTAACGAGTAACTAAGATGCTTAGGGGAAATGTAGTGGAGTAAAAGTATCAATTTTAATTAGGAAATGTAGTGGAGTAAAAGTAAAAGTTTCCGGTAATATAAACAACGAAGTACAGATACGTGAAAATTCTACTTAAGTACAGTAGTGAAGTATTTATACTTTGTTACATTACAAGACAGGTACACATAAGTTGATGTTGAGGTCCTATACTCTATCATTATATGTATACATATCTATATAAACTGTGAATTCTCCTCTCTGCAGGTGTATAATTCCTATTCACTGAGGGCTGACAGTATCATGGGAGAATTCAAGGTACCTGGTCTCATTTCATCCTCACATACTTGTAAAAAAAAAAATTGGTTGATGCCTTTTTTTAAATATGAGACTGGCTGAACTGGTTTTGTTCTCGCACACAGCTGGACGTTGGTTATGTGTATGATGAACCAGGTAAGCGCTTCACAAGCCTAAGGATGCTGTTGTTTGGCTAGTGGAAGTCAGAATGTGAGAGGGTTATTATAGTCTTATTTTGAGTTGGCTTGCATATATATATATATATATATCATGATTTTTTTTTTTATTAACAATACATCACATGAGTATGTGAATGGTGTTGCTCATAGTGATGAGATCATTATCACCCGACTATCTGGTGGAGTCAGGTTAGCTCCCTCTGGCTCTATGGAAAAAATCAGATGAAGCAAAGTTGGACAAAAACTAAAATATATGTTTTATCGACTAGCCTACATATACAAATAGCTTAGCAAAGTTGCTAGAGAACTAAAAAATACATGTTTTTTTTCACCATTTCTGGGTTTAACTTTATTCTTTTTAGTTTCTAACATTCATTTTTTTTAAACCTGGTTTTAATTTGACTTTATGATAATGTCTTTGAGAGGGAATAGTGTGCATAAGCTCAATGTGTGCACACAAGCACAAGGTATGGATCATTCTACCTGATGGTGCTGTTTGTGTTAATGTGTGTCCTTCATGTGGTGTATTTATGTGTGTGTGTGTGTGTGTGTGTGTGTGTGTGTGTGTGTGTGTGTGTGTGTGTGTGTGTGTGTGTGTGTGTGTGTCTCCCATTGCAGCCCACAGTGTCATGAGGAAGTGGCTCCTGCTGAATGAAGCCGATGACTCCAGCTCCGGGGCTAAAGGCTACCTCAAAGTCAGCCTCTTCGTAGTTGGGGCCGGAGATGAGCCTCCGGTACGACAGATGACTTTCACTGGCGCTGGTTGCTTCCTCTTTCCGCATATAAATATGGTGGCCATGACTCCCACTCTCTATCATAGACTCTTTTCTGTTCTTTCTATCTCACACACTGCAGGTGGAGAAGAGAGAGTTAAATGATGATCAGGATGACATAGAGAGCAATCTGCTGCTGCCAGCTGGCATGACTCTGCGATGGGCCACCCTGTCACTGAAGGTGTTCAGAGCTGAGGACATTCCCCAGAGTAAGACAAGCTGTAGCAATTATTTTATAATTGTAACAAATCAAATGGTCTTTGAAACCACACAGGACATAACAAATACTGGTTCATACACAAAAAAACTTAAGCTTGTGGAGACTTAATTACTGATAAATAGGGTATGGTTACATTTAATTTAAATTCCTTCCAATGTTTTATCATTTTAGTGGATGATGCATTCATCCAGAGCATGAAAGAAATTTTTGGAGGGGAAGAAAACAAGAAGAACCTGGTGGATCCCTTCTTGGAGGCTTGCTTCGCTGGCAAGAAGGTTCCTGATCATTTTGTCTCTTTTTAGCTGCAGTGGTGAATGTATGCATGTTGGACATAACAATCGTTGTGTAACAGAAGAAAGGCTGATGGTTTGTTTTTCTCTCCAGCTGTGCACTCAGATCATTGAGAAGAATGCAAACCCAGAGTGGAACCAAGTGCTGAACCTCCAAGTAAAGGTGAGAGGATGAAAAGCTGTGTTCTGGGGCGTCTGGTTAGCTCACCTGGTTGAGCGTGCGCCCCATGTAACGAGGATTAGTGGGTTGGGTTCCAACCTGCGGCTCTTTGCTGCATGTCATCCCTCTCTCTCTCCCACTTTCATTACTTAATCTGTCCTATAAATAAAGGCAATAAAAGCCAAAAAAAGACCTAGCATTAAAGAAATAGGCATCATGAATGAATTTCAGTCTTTTATAACCTGCTTCTTTTGTTTTCTGTAGTTCCCCTCTATGTGTGAGCGTGTCAAACTGACAGTGTTTGATTGGTAAGTTAAACAAGATTACAACTTATATTTAAGCGATGTAGCCTGCATCATTTTGTGTTCAAGAAAAGGCAGTGTTTTCATGCCCCATCACCAACCACATGAGAATAATTCAGCAGCCCATGACTATGTGCAGGCCCCTCCCTTCCCCTCCGTATGTGCTGGGATCCTGTTGGCACCGTCTCTCAGCCAATTTTCATGATTGTGCATTTCTGAGCAAACACTCAGCTAACTTGGGTCCAGGAAGGCTGAAGGGGAAATAAGTGCAAGAGGAAAGGTTAGGAAAACTGTGTGTGCCTCAGAAGGTGTTGAAAACCCTCTCGAATCCCAGAGCCAATTAATACATTTTTGAAAACATGTAGACATAAACAACAAGGAGACATTGTTTTTTAAATTAAATGTAGTTTCCTCATAGAGATAGTGAAAAAGCAGAACATTACAATAACCCCTACATTTTGAAATTTGCACGTTAACAGTTAATTACAAGTGCAGTGCTATGTGTGTGTGTGTGCAGTGTGAGTCTAAAGGTGTTGTGTGTGTGGTTACAGGGATCGTTTGACAAGAAATGATGCTATTGGCACCACATACCTGAACCTTGCCAAGATAGCCTCCTCTGGTGGAGAGATAGAAGGTATTCTAGTAGTACATAATGATTTATACATATACATGAATTATTACATCACTGCTGGAATTAAACTGCCTAATAGGTCTGGATCTTTTGTGAAAACCTGTGTGGAAAAATGTATCCATTGTTATGGTTATGTGCCTGTGTGTATTAACTTCTTATTGGTACTTGAATTGTCCTTTTTCTCCTGGAATAGAGGAACATGCGGGAAGTGGGGAAATACCGTCATATGAAGGTTCCACTGTGTCCTTTTTTGCTCTGTGTTGCATGAGATGTAATGCAATAAGCATGCTGTGCATGCTAATTTGCTGAATTAGTCTAAATCTTTGCTTGCACATTTGCCAAAACATCCGCCCTGTGCTCTGTTTTGACGTCAGTATTAGGATTTAAGTGTTTAACTGTTTAGTTATCGTAGTGCCTGCCACCTACTTTACCCAGCATTCACTGTTTCCATCTCAGTCTGCCCATCACCACCGCCTCAAATACCACACTTACTAACAATAAAGCTCTGCTTAGCTTAGCTCTCATCTAATCATAAAGAGGTTAAGTGTCTCTCCATGTCTCCACAGCTACCACAGGGCAGTCTGAAGTGGGTTTCTTGCCCGCCTTTGGGCCCTGCTATGTCAACCTGTACGGCAGCCCCAGAGAGTTCACCGGCCTGCCAGACCCCTATGAGGATCTCAATTATGGCAATGTAGTGAAGACTTGATTTGTTTTGTAGAATTTTATCTACAATTGTAATCTTTCTTTTCCCTTTTACCCCTGTACTACATCCCCTTTATTGTTTTTTTCAACAGTTAATATCAATGTCTTTGCAGGGAGAAGGAGTGGCGTACAGGGGCAGGATTCTGGTCGAGCTGTCCACTAAGCTAGAGCGAAAAGCAGACAAAACAGTAGACAGTATCCACAGCGACGACATCCTGGTGGTGCAGGTAATGTGACTATTTAAACCTGACAAAGGTGTGGTTCAGTTTGACAGCAGTGTGGTTTCACTTGTCCCTGAATATTTTCAACTTCTCTTTTCTTTTGCTGTTTTCTTGTTTACATTTAGAAGTACCAGAGGAGGAGGAAGTACAGTTTGTGTGCAGTCTTCTACAGTGCCTCCATGATACAGGAACCAGGAGAGCCAATACAGTTTGAGGTCAGCATTGGTAACTATGGCAACAAATTGGACACCACCTGCAAACCGCTGGCCTCCACCACTCAGTATAGCCGTGCTGTATTTGATGGTGAGTGAGGAAGCTACTATGTGATGTGATCTGTTCACGCACTAAAGACACAATTAAAACCTGCTTTCTTGTCAAGAGGATTTTTAAGTGGTGTGTATTTTCTCTAGGGAACCACTACTATTACCTGCCCTGGGTGAACACTAAGCCAGTGGTTGTGGTTCTCTCGTACTGGGAGGACATTAGCCACCGCCTAGACTCTGTCAACATCATCCTCTACATTACTCACCGCCTGGTAATAATGCAATACCCCTTGTAATCCACAAAACCTTTATGATTTATTGATATGTTTGCAGCCATTAAATTGTACTGTATTGTACTAATGTTTGGTACGTGTGTGTACATGTGTCAGTGTGAGAGTCAGTCATAGAGGTTTAAGATAAGAGTGTAATCCTCACCCCTATTTTGTTGTTGTTGCAGGAATCCAACCTGGAGGCATTTAAAACGGCCATCTTGGCTAAAGTCTCCGAAAATCAACTTGTAGAGGTGTGGCTAAAGTTGCTCAACCAGCTGATTGAAGACCTGGAAAGGTAAACGATCAAGATCATTTCTATTGTCATAAGAGTTTACTGGTTAATTATTTAGTATAAATCAGTTTGTGTGTTGTATCGACTGGAATTATTAATTTCTGCTCTCCTCCCAGTTTCCCAACACCTGAGCTCGAGAGCTGCGCCAACCTGACATCTCTGGACATCCAAATCAAGAAGCTAAGAGACAGCGCTTTGACCAGCATCAAGGACGGAGCCAGACGCATGAGAGAGGAGGCCAGAGAGATCCGTGACACTCTGCCTGACTTAGAGACCTGGGTGGACAAACTTAAACTGCTGGCGGAGGAAGTACGTAGTACAAAGACAGAAAGCATTTGAAATTCCACTTCAGACAAAGGAGGGGAACCTGCAGTAAAATATCGTTGCCAAGCATTATATTGTTTGTTTTGCCGATCCATAATTCTGCATTTGTGCATATGTCTTTTGTCCAGCCCCAGAACAGCATGCCCGATGTGATCATCTGGATGATACGGGGTGAGAAGCGGGTGGCCTACAGTCGCATTCCCGCTCACCAATTACTCTACTCCACATACAGCGAGCAGGCCTGCGGTCAGCACTGTGGCAAGATACAGACTGTCTTTTTAAAGGTACACATCTGCAGTCAAATAAAAAAGAGGAACATTTGATGTAGTAATCTATTTGATTTTGTCTGAAAAGCTTTTAATTTCTAAATTAATTTTAAAGGGGTAACAATAAGGTCCTTTGCTGTTAGACTAAAATGTACTGCACTATAATTATTCAGTTATTTGTTGTTGTTCCCCTCAGTACCCCATGGATAAGAACAAGGGCCTGAAGGTGCCGGTTCAGATTAGAGTCAACATGTGGCTGGGTCTGTCTGCACATGAGAAGAAATTCAACTCGTACTCTGAGGGAACCTTCAGCGTGTTTGCTGAGCTGGTATATCACTCCAAAATATAAATGGTCACAGCCCATTTCAGAGCCAGCAGTCAGCATCTGAAACCAAACATGTTCTTTTTTGCATTACAGTACGAAAACCAGGCCCAGGTGTTTGGGAAGTGGGGGACCACAGGACTAGTGGGGCGCCACAAATTTTCAGACGTAACAGGCAAACTGAAGCTGAAACAAGAGCATTTCCTGCCCCCGAGAGGATGGGAGTGGGAATCTGACTGGTTCATTGACCCAGAGAAAGCGTGAGTACACTTTTAGATAGCGATTTGACATATTTCCTCATTAAGAGGAAGACTTTGTGATTTGTTTTTTCATGATTCAGATTAGTTACATTTATGAGAAAAAAAGAACACAAGTTAGTTTTAAGTCTTTTGTCTTACCTATTTCCACTGAACACACACATTCTTTGGACTTAAGTAGAGGAAGTGGGCTACATCTGCTCCCTACTGTTTACATTCCTCTCATGCCTTAGACCATGATTTAATGACAAAGTACCAGACTGTACCAGTGAGCTGGACGTTATTTACACTTTTTTTTATCTACCTCTGTCAACGCAAGTCTCTTGAATTCAATCTTGACTCAAATGTACATGTGTAATTGTTTGGTTTTCAATGCCAATGTTATCAGTACATTTCTGTGAGCAACTACAGGACAGAGAAATGTTACTGGTTACGTAGAAGATTCAAGATTTTACTCACAAAATATCACAAAATATGATGCATTAATATTCATTAAACTATCCAGTAGGGCTGGGCAATATATTGATATTATATCAATATTGTGATATGAGACTAGATATCTTCTTAGATTTTAGCTATCGTTATATGGTAATTGTTGTCTTTTCCTGGTTTTAAAGGCTGCATTAAAATAAAGAGATGTAATTTTCTGCTAGCGGTGCAATCAGGAGTTGATCACCTGTGGTTGTTCTAAAGATTTGGCGTGTCGCCTATTTTTTTTCCACGTAGCCATCACACATCAAGGTAGTAGTAAGCAGTGTTGCCTGGGCGGTGGGGAAGCCGGGAACCTCGCTCAGCCGCTTATATACAGCGTGCAGAGCGGCCGGAGAAAAGGGTGCAACTGTCGGCAACAAAAACTAGCTGTATAACGTGCTGGGGAGACCGAGAGTCTGGGCGTTCATGTGTTTGTGTATGTTTCTTTTCATCATTTGCTTGTAGGGTAGTCTGTTGTGAAGCTCTGGAGTTAAACACCTGTTGATGCTGTTTCATCCTTTCTGTAGGAACCATTACATAGACTGTAAAAAAAAAAAAATAGGCTTATAAAGTAATGGTAAAGCATGGATTTAAATGGTGGGTGTTATTTTGTGAAGCCCTGCCCCCGCAGCTACACACAGCGACCACTTGTGTGTGTTTTTTTTCAAAGTTTTATTGGGCCGTCACTTAGTTTTATTCACAATTTATTAAAATTGAACTCTGTCCAAACTGGAACTGCCAGTTCATTGGGTAACCAGCAATACACCCATCAAGTGTAAAGTAGTATGGATGGTTTTCGAGATATTCAAATGACAAACAGACACACACACACACACACACACACACACACACACACACACACACACACACCTACACACCTACACACACACACACACACACACACACACACACACACACACACACACACACACACACACACACACACACACACACACAGATGGCCTCTCCCTGACCCAGCCCATCTCCAGTCACATTTTGGCTGTTCACTGGGAAATGTCCCTTCCAGTAATTATTACTTTCCTTAGAATCCCTCGACACATGTGGACGGGTGTGTGTAGCTCCTGCTGCTGCTGCTGCTGCAGAAAGGTACAGGTCAGGATGGCCTTCCAAGCTAATTTAACCTGATACTGATTAAATCATGTCCAATTTCACCATGTTATGAAGAGAAGAGTCAGAGCATTCTTCACATTCTCTTCCTCTGAAGTTTATTTAAATGTGTTTTCATGTTACACACAGATGGTACATATGTTTGACTTTGCGTTTCAGTCTCTTAATGGAGGCAGATGCTGGACACACTGAATTCATGGACGAGGTGTATCAAAATGAGACTCGCTTCCCTGGTGGGGAGTGGAAGGCTGCCTCTGAGCCCTTCACCGATGTGGTGAGAGCAACGCGCTGACATGCAAATAAATGTGCTGATGGCTTTAAATATCACACCAACACAGTTAATATTTCCCTTGTCTCTATGACACACACGACACAAAAAAAACATGCATGAATACCAGCCAGGCACTCTTTCTCTTACTGTAATTATTCATTGACTTTGGAGGCAGTTCCATTATTTCCACTCAGGTTTTCTTGCTTTTCCTTCTTTAACCTGTTCTAATATATAAGTAGGCCAAACGACGTGAAGAAAATAAACAAATGAAAAAAATGAACTTGTGTGTTGCCCAGAATGGAGAGAAGAGCCGTAACCCTGGAGAGTTTGATTGTCCTCCAGGTTGGATGTGGGAGGACAAGTGGACTGTGGATGACAACAGAGCCGTGGATGATCAAGGTGCAGACAGTGACCTCACAAGCTAAAATCCATAGAGTGCTTCAAGCTGATGTTTCTTATTTAGTTCTTTTTTTCCTCTCTGTCTTGGTTTGCCAGGGCTCTGACTCACTCGTAACTCCTTGCTAAGTCATAATAATAATAAATTAAACTCATATGGTGAAACTTAAACTATATGTTCTTGTATCCAAAACAAACAATAATGAAACCAGTGGCCTGTACTGCGAATCAAGATCAACATGTCCTGGATTTCTTTCAGTTACCCAGTTTCACTAACCCTAACAACCGCGGTCCCACATAAGCTGTGTCACGACGCTGGTTAACAACTAGTTCAATCAACCCAGGGTTTCCCAATCCAGCGGCGCGCACATTCACATAGAAGAGGCGGGGTTTGCGCACCACGACCAATCGCAAACATCTACTAGAGCCGCATATTTTATATAAGAAGAGCAAATTATAATTCTATATAAATATGAAGAACACAGACACGGTTTTGCAGGCAAAAAAAGTCGCTGCTTCCTAAAACAGAAGGAAAGCTGGCAAAAAAATAGCCGACGCTGTAAATGCGTAAATTACAAGGCTTATCAATATCACTTCCTCATCAGTAAGGCACTAGATCTGACCATAATTACACTTGTGCTTTCCATAAACTGCCGTTGCTTAAGCCTCTTATTTCAGTTGCAACCCTGGCATTGGAAGCGACCGTGAGAGCAAATCCAATATATAAAAACATAATTCAAATCGATGTGCGCATTGGCAACACACGGCTCAAGAAGCCGATAAATAGCCAAAATGTAATTCCCTCCCATTAAAATCTATATATTTCATAGTACCCATCAAATACCCATCAGGGAATGTCAACGGGGTTGTCTCTAAATGTATTAACTTTTATGAGCGCACCCCTCTCCCTCTCTCTCTCTCTCTCTCTCTCTCTCTCTCTCTCTCTCTCTCTCTCTCTCTCTCTCTCTCTTCTCTAATCTCCAACTTAACCTGCTCCTGACCAGGTTAGGTGTTCAGCATAAGTTACCACGGCAATTGAACCCGGTAACAAGTGATCCACCTTTGTGATACAGAAAACCCTGGGTTGAACCTGAAGTTACCTCGTTAACGCCAAATCTTTCTTCGTAGTAGGCTACAGGCCTCAAGTCAAATTGTTTGTGTAAATGTTTCTGTGTGTGCACTCCACAGGCTGGGAGTATGGAATCACTATTCCCCCAGAAGACAAGCCCCGGTCCTGGGTCTCTGCGGAGAAAGTGTACCACGTCCACCGCAGGAGACGGCTGGTTCGAGCGCGCAAGAGAGCCGCACTGCCTCCAGGAGCCGTTGTGGAGGTCAGCAAAGGCCAATAGGGCAGTGCTACTGTATATTATGTGGCATTGTTTAATATAGGAAGCTAATATTGCAAATTCTGATTATTTGATCAAGACTAATAGAGACTGATATCCAGGTGTATCTTTATTTCACAGTATATAGAGTTTCATTAATAGAAATCATGTTTGAGCTACTTGTTTATTAAAAAATGTTGCTCACAGAAGCGGGACCAAGGGGACCCTGAGGGCTGGGAATTCTCTTCTCTGATTGGCTGGAAGTTCCACAAGAAGGAGCGTTCATCGGATACCTTTCGTCGACGGCGCTGGAGGCGAAAAATGGCGCCAGAGAACCGGCTCGGAGCTTCCGCCATCTTCCAACTGGAGGGGGCGTTGGTGAGTAAAAGGAAAACAAATGTGTAATTCTGATTCAAACTGCTTATTTGGGTCAGGATGTGCTTTCATGAAGGTAGTTGTGACTGTGTATCTGTCGTCCACATATGAGTTGCAGAGAAGGGCTGGCATTAAAGCACGAACCAGTTCTGAGCTCACTGAGTCACCAAATGTTTAAACAAACATGAACAGGTAAAAGCTCTGAGATGTCTGCTTTGGTTTACTCTGCAGGGTGTTGATACTGAGGAGAAAGGCTCCAAGGACGATGCCACCAAGCTGTTTGGTGCCAACACGCCCACTGTGTCCTGCTCCTTTGACAGTGAGTGATGCATATAGTGACACATAATTAATGATCATGCTCAAATATATGCTGCTGAATGTGTTCTTTCTCCACAGGATCACATATGTATCATCTCCGTGTCTACGTCTATCAGGCACAGAACTTGGCATCTATGGACAAAGATAGTTTTTCTGGTAAGATTCTACTCTGTGGTCAAAAATATGATTAAATGTAGTTTCTAATATCACTATTAAGACTGCAAAAATAGCTGTTCATGATGGATGTGAAAAGATGACCATTAAACCACGCATGTTTGTTTTTTTCCTTTGCAGATCCCTATGCACACGTCTCCTTCCTGCATCTTAGTAAGACAACAGAGAGCCTGCAGGCAACACTGAACCCCACCTGGGACCAAACTCTGATCTTCAATGATGTGGAGATTTATGGAGACCCCCAGAGCATTGCTCAGCGCCCCCCTGATGTTGTTCTGGAGTTCTACGACAAAGACCAAGTGGTAGGTGGTAGCAGATATACATAGAGAAAGCATTTGTATAACTAAATATGTGTGATTTTATTACTTAATGATGTACCCTAAATCTAACTGTGGGTTGTTGCATATAATTGCTATAGGGAAAAACAAATACTTCACTTAGAAACTTAAATTCGCAGAAATAAATAATTATTTGAGTAATAATCTCTCAAGCAAGGTGCCTGGATAGCTCAGTTGGTATAGCGGGCCCATATATAGAGGTTTACTCCTCGACACAGCGGGCCCAGGTTCGACTCCGAGCTGCAGCCCTTTGCTGCATGTCATTCCCCCTCTCTCTCTCTCTCTCTCTCCCCTTTCATGTGAAAATATAACCGTGACATGTTATCTTCTGCCCAGGGGAAGGATGAGTTGCTGGGCCGCAGTGTTTGCGCACCACTGGTGAAGTTGAATCCAGGAATGGATCAGACACCCAAACTGCTGTGGCAGCCCATCATCCATAAAGGTCAAAAGGCGGGGGAGGCACTGGTGGCTGCAGAACTCATTCTTAAAGTTGAGGTTTGTCCTAAAAGCAGTGGAGAAATGGCTTCTTTACAGTAATTAAAACACTGCTATGTTCACTAGGCCTGTAGTTGTAATTTTAGAGTGTGTATTACTGTAAGTTACTGGGAAAAAGGTCAGCATTATCCATACTCTCCTGTCTCTGTCTTTGTAGTCGGGCGAGTCAAATCTTCCCCTGGTTCCCCCAAAGAGAGGAGAGAACCTCTACATGGTTCCTCAGGGAATCCGGCCTGTGGTGCAGCTCACTGCTGTGGAGGTAACACACAACCTTTAGACACTGTCCCTCTGAACTGATTTACATAATGTATCGAACATCACTTGTGTGTGTGTGTGTCTCTGTGTGTTCAGATTCTCGCATGGGGCCTGAGGAACATGAAGCCGTACCAGCTGGCTTCAGTGTCTTCCCCCAGCCTGGTGGTGGAGTGTGGGGGGCAGAGGGTGGAGTCAGCCATCATCAAGAACATGAAGAAAAATCCCAACTTCCCTAGCTCTGTTCTCTTCATTAAAGTGGTAATGGCAGGGTTGCACACGCTGGGCTGGGCTGGGCTGGGCTGGGCTGGGCTGTGTGTGTGTGTGTGTGTGTGTGTGTGTGTGTGTGTGTGTGTGTGTGTGTGTGTGTGTGTGTGTGTGTGTGTGTGTGTGTGTGTGTGTGTGTGTGTGTGTGGAAATAAAAGTGTCTGGGAGAAAAAAAGTTATGAGGAAAAGAAATATTTGCCAAAATCAATAGAAACATTATTATTAGAAACGTATGCACTAGAAACCTAAAAAACAACCTCAACATGAAATAACTTTAAAGTCTTAGAGCTTTTAAACAATACTGTAAATTCATAATATCAGTGTTTTCCCTAGATTTGTAGAAGACTTAGTATTTGTATTTGGAGGGAGGTTTAGGGGTCCGCTCTCAAGGAAATGCAATTTCACATAATTTTGGACCATTGTTATTACCATATCTGTGTCTAAAACTTTGGAAAAGCTAGATTAGAGTAGATATTAGGGTAGATAATAATAAATAAAAAAAAACACTCAAAAAGCTTAAAGACAACTAGCTAAAAAAGTCCACTGGGGACCAACTACAATCATTAGATATGAAAAAAGTAATTTAATTACATTCAATCGGCTTAGGTGGTGCAACATCTTGGGTGCTGCACTTAAAGGTGCAGTAAGTGATGCTGCGCAAAGATCGTCGATTTGAACTCAATTGCCAAACAAATACATTTTTCTATACCTTCTCTACGCCCTCCATCCAGCTCCTTCCAAAGGAGGAGATGTACACACCTCCCATTGTGCTGAAGGTGATTGACCACCGTCCGTTTGGCAGGAAGCCTGTGGTGGGTCAGTGCACCATCACTACTCTGGAGCAGTTCAGATGTGACCCTTACATCATCACCGCAGAGGGAGCCATGTCTTCCAAAAGTAAGAAGGCATACAAAAAATAATACAAAATGACTCAGAACATTCTGATACAATGACAGAGAGACATAAAGCCTTGGCCTAATGTTGTCCTCCCGCAGTGGCTCTGATGGCTTCTCCTTCCAAACATCTCTCTATTAACATGGAGGAGAAGACACCACTGCTAGAAACTCAGGTAAACTCTACCAACGTATTCCTCGTGTTGTTTCTAACTAGTTACTGTTTATTCGTCTTTCCTCTTGTCACTAAGAAGTGCAGAATTTGACTTCCCTAGTCAAATTTGACATACGTGATTGCTCTGGCTTACAGTTCATGTACAGCATGTCAGCTGCAGTCAACAAAATGGCTTCCCCTACTACCTCCTACTTTGTATGTATGATTACTTATTATAGCTTTCTAATCCACAAGGCTGTGCACCCATGACACTGGAAGTCTGAGATCACTTAATCCACAGCGCTAGGGCGAGCTCGACAAAGGCCTCATAATAATGCCATTAATCTACATGGGAAGTGTCACAATAACTGTGATTGTTCTTAATTTGTCACTAATTTAATGAGCACATTTAATTATTTTTCCACAGCAAGGGCGTTAACATGTAAATATTTATTTACAGGCCGCCAGGCAGTTAACTCACACGCTATCGAACTGCCATGACATGGCTGGAAGTACAGTTACCAATATTCTACTTAAAGCAAATGTTGGACATTTTGGATAATGTGCTCATTTCATTTCCAGCCAAGAGTAAAATAAGAAAAGTGATACCACTCATGTCTGCACGCTAAATATAAAGCTACAGTCAGCAGCCAGTTAGCTTAGCTTAGCATAAAGGCTGGAATTAATCCATAAAAAACCAAAGTGTAAAAAAAACATGTCAGGCTCAGTCACTTCCTGAAGTCTCTGTTGGTGAATTGATGAAAAGGCTTCAGGAAGTTACGTTGGCTGCGTTGAGCCAAGAAATATTCTAGCACATAACCCCCCTTGACTTGTTGTTTTTACACAAATTAAACACACGAGATGTAACGTGTTAATTAGTGAGCTTTAGGAAGATTTTGTTACCTTTGGACAAAGATGAGCTCGCCGTTTCCTCCTGTTTCCAGTCTTTATGATAAACTAAGCTAACCAGCTGCTGGCAGTGGCTTCACATTTAGCATACAGACATGCAAGGGGTATCATTCTTCACATCTAAGTCCTATCAAGAAAGCAAATAAGCTTATAACATTATTATTATTATTATTATTATTATTATTATTATTATTATTATATATACATAACTCAAAGCCAGGTCTTACACAGCCCTTTGTTAACGCCCTTGTTTTCAGATTTGCTGTCAATCGTGAAATTGCAAATCTCCTTATCAATCTTTCCTTCGCTTTTTCACTTTCTTGTCAATATTTGTAGCCTATTGTATATACTGTGTATATGGGTTTTTGTAAGTTACTGCTGTATGTCTATGCACTTGTAACTTCTGTTCTGTTTTGTGTCACATTGCATCGTCTTTCTCCAAAAGATTGAAGAGAAGGTAAACAAGTGAATATGACTCCAGATTCTTAAACCAAATGCAGAGAACCATATATGAAGATTCACATTGTGCAATTCAATCTTCAGGAAAAAGAGACAGTCGATTGGTGGAGCAAATTTTACGCTTCAACTGGAGACCAGCAAAAATGCGGCCCCTACCTCAAAAAAGGATACGATACCCTCAAAGTAAGTCTGCTTTTATTCTTCCCACAGGACCCACTTTATAGTGTTAATTCACATGTGTTGTATGTCATGGCTGTTGTAAATGACTTGAGTGTGACTGTGTATCATCAGGTGTTTGACTGCGAACTGGAGGATGTCCCAGAGTTCAAAGGGCTGACTGATTTCTGCAGCACCTTCAAACTGCTGCGGGGCAAGAATGAAAGTGGCGATGATGACCCCTCTGTGGTTGGAGAGTTGAAGGTAGTTTTTACAACACTAAACACTCGATCAGGATCGAGCAAAAGTGAAGCTGTAAGAGCTGAATCGCCTCAGCTCATGACCAAGCCCAGTAAGTAAAATCTGATTTGTGTGCGTGTTCTTGTACCTGCAGGGTTCATTTAAGGTGTACCCTCTGTCGGACGACCCAGGTGTTGTTCCCCCTCCCCGTCAGTTCAGAGAGCTGCCAGAGAGCGGACCTCAGGAGTGTCTGGTCAGGATTTATGTGGTCCGGGCCATAGACCTGCAGCCCAAAGACAATAATGGCAACGTAAGAATTAATCTGTATTTCCAAGAATAAAAGCAGCATATCTCGACACACGCAGCCCAATCAGCACTTTCTGCTTGAACTTGTGCTCCCTCTCCTGCTCAGTGTGATCCATACATAAAGATGTCACTGGGAAAGAACACGGTTGATGACAGAGACCATTACTTACCCAACACCACCAGCCCTCTGTTTGGAAGGTAAATGGACAAATTTAAGCAATGGAGAATATAATATACACTTTGTTTTGCTTAAAGGGTAAATCATTGCACTTTCTCAAACACACATTTTGTTTTGTTTAGGATGTTTGAGATGACGTGTTTCCTGCCCCAGGACAAGGACCTGAAAATCTCCGTTTACGACTATGATCTCCTGACCCGTGACGAGAAGGTCGGCGAGACCGTGATTGACCTGGAGAACCGCTTCCTGTCCCGATATAACTCCTACTGTGGCCTGCCACAAACCTACTGCATGTAAGGAAAAAGCTGGGCATGGGCAATCTTTGGGGGAACATTCAGGAAATATTCCTAAAATCCTGCAGTCGTGAATGATCTTTACTTTCATTTCTGTTTTGTGTTTCAGTTCTGGTATCAACAAGTGGCGGGACCAGCTGAAGCCTTCTGAGATCCTGAATAACTTGGCCCGTCTAAAAGGCCTGTCCAAGCCCAGGACAGAAGACAACGGCACATCACTCACCTTCAATGGCAAACAATACATGCTGGCTGAGTTTGGTAATGTCAATGGTTTCAAATATAATGGTGTAAATGAGTGTGAATCAGTGGTGGAAGAAGTATTCAGATCCTTTACTAAAATAAAAGTACTAATAGCCCACTGTAAAAAATACTCTGTCGCAAGTAAAAATGCTGCATTGAAAATGATACTTAAGTAAAAGTAAGCAAGTGTCATCAGGAAAATGTACTTGAAATTTTAGATACTCAATGCAGGAAAATTCTTGCATTTTTGAAACTGGAAACGATCCAAACTGTTTCACCTGGACTTGTAGGCCGTTATACTGTTGGGTAGTTTAATTTATAATAAAACATCGTATTTTATAAACTACATGTGTTTTATGTGCAAAAATCTTAATTTGTAAAGTAACAAATTTGTAATGCCAGAATAATGTATTGGAGTCAAAAGTACAATATTTCTCTCTGAAATGTAATGGAGTAAAAGTAGAAAGTGGCATGAAAACAAAAGACTCAAGTTAAGTACAAGTACCTCAACATTTGTACTCAAGTACAGTACTTGAGTAAATGTACTTAGTTACATTCCACCACTGGTGTGATTCACCCTACCGTTGGCACAAGGTATAGTAGCTTGCAGTTAATTTAAAATGATCAGTTCTCAGTGAAATGTGCCAAACTTTGGGTGAGTGTCCCTATGCAAGCCCAGTATTGATGTTAAAGTATGTTTTGACCTATGATTAGACCCGGCAGTGGCTATCAGGCTGTGCCATCATCAGAGGCGTCAGAAAGGGGGGGGGAAATGGGACTGAGTATTCAGGGCCCTGATATGAGGTGGGCCCGCGATGATACTAGAATAAATAACCGTGGATGCGAGGAGGAGCCCATAAAGAATGCCTATGTACAGGGTTCAGAATCGTGTGCTATGGCCATGCCCTGGCCGTTATTAATCTACTAAGCCCTCTTACAGGCAACACCATTCTCTAGCCGTGAGCTAACGTACCTTTAAGAGGCCTTTTGAATCCTACCCTCACCCAAGCAAAGAGCAGATACTCTAACCTTGCCAGACCCTCCTCCAAAGCGCGCTGAAGGAGGGTCTGGCTACTCCACATAGCATTCAGGGATGGGAGGGAACCGTGCTCTGGTTTAATGGCATTTCTTTAAACCAATCAGAATCGTCATGAGCGGCGCTACGCTCAGCACAGAGCCGCTGCAAAATAGTCACGTGAGAGAAAACTCAGATTGGACAGATAGTCTATCTAGTTGTCTCAATTTACCCTGCAGAGATCTGAGGAGCAGTTAACCACAGTCCTCATTAAGCCACCAAATTTAAAATTCCAACACAAAGAAATCAGAAGGAAACGGAAAATACATGCATCCGGCGGAATTTCCTGCGGCACCGGAGCAATCCCGGAAGTGTAACATCAAGGATATAGACTACTCTAACCCCAACATTGTATCTGCTCAGGCTATGCTATAATGGTTGGACCAACTGGCTGGATAGGCAGCTTCATCTGAAAGCCATGGCCCACTCAGTTGTTCAACCACCATCACTGTATATTGAGTTCCATAAAAAAATATTTTTTCCCTGCAAGCTAATATAATATAAGCAAGCAATGACGACGCTGACATGATGCAGTTAGCAGGTTTAATGTTTACCATCATGTGTTAACCATCCAGTTTAGCATGTTAGCATCATATATAACGTAAGCTTAATGAAGCGGTAACTTATTTCCACATCCAGAGAACAACAAGGAAATTCATGAGCACTTGGGTCCGGCCCTAGAACGCCTCTGCCTGCACGTGCTCAGAAAACAGGGACTTGTCCCCGAACATGTGGAGACCAGGACCCTTTACAGCAGCTTCCAGCCCAATATCTCTCAGGTAAGTTGTCACCGCTTAACACATATTGTATGATGCCCTGACACAGCTAGTTTGTAAAAAAAAATAAAAATAAATAAAACTATATATTGTGTTAATTTAGGGAAGGCTACAGATGTGGGTGGATATTTTCCCCAAAAGCATCGGCCTCCCTGGACCTCCCTTTGACATCACCCCACGCAAGCCTAAGAAGTAAGTGCTGTTCAGTGCTTCATCACTGGTCCCATCACACGCCACTGAGTTAACGCTCACTGTGCTTTTGAATGTTCAGGTATTTCCTGCGCGCTGTCATCTGGAACACCACAGACGTGACTTTAGATGAGACCAGCATCACAGGAGAACACATGAGTGACATCTATGTCAAAGGGTTTGGCTGATGAATGATTCAAATTCACTATCAATTCTGTATAGTAGGTTACCATAGAACCTGTTGGGACAGGACAAATGAATGCTCACACCTGTTGTTCTCTTTACCAGCTGGATGCCAGGCATGGAGGAGGACAAGCAGAAGACCGACGTCCACTACAGGTCTCTGGACGGAGATGGCAACTTTAACTGGAGGTTTGTCTTTGGATTTGAGTACCTGCCTGCTGAACAACTCTGCCTCGTGTCCAAGAAGGTGAGGCTTGTGTGAACTATATTGGCTTGAAATCAAATACGGACCACTATAATATTGTACAGATTGAAAATTGAGGCCATTTGCTAATTGACATTTTTTTTTTCCAACAGGAGCACTTTTGGAGTCTTGACAAAACAGAGTTTAGGATCCCCCCCAAGCTGATTGTTCAGATATGGGATAATGACAAATTCTCATTGGATGATTACCTCGGTAAGACACATTTAAAGTTAAACCAAAACTTGTTTCAAGTGTCTGATTTACCCGGAGACCACCATTACAAAACTTGATTGTGGAAGTTTTAACTCTGTGATCCCAGGCACACTGGAGCTGGATCTGCGTAACCTGGTTGGTCCTGCCAAGACCCCTGAGAAGTGCGCTCTGAAGATGATGGATGATCTGGAAATAGGAGCTCCACACAAGATGGAGCAGGCCAAGTCTCTGTTTGCTCAGCAGTCAGTCAGAGGCTGGTGGCCCTGTTCCATTGAACAGGATGGAAAGAAGGTCCTGGGCGTAAGTATGAATAGAAAGCACACCCAGAGATACGTGGCCTTGTTCTAAACATGTACTCTACGCTCCACATATCTGGAACAAGCTCCCACAAACCTGCAGGTCCGCCGCAACTCTCAGTTCTTTTAAATCAAGGCTGAGGACCTATCTTTTTGATGTTGCCTTTCTTTAAATAATTGTTCATTTCTTATACTGAAGTTGCATTGTTGAAACTGTATGACAATCTATATGAGCATATAAAAGGGACCGGCCCCTTCTGGGAACGGCAAGAATTACGGGTGGATTACATGTATAGAGCAACGGCTTATGAATTGTCCCATACTAGCAGCATAAAATCTCGTATATTATTTATTTTATGCTCTTTAATGTTTAATTTCTGATACTGTAACTTTTATTCTCGTATTTGATCTGTTTTTTAAAAGAATATCGTTTTTAACTGCTCTTTAATGTTTTATGTAAAGCACTTTGAATTGCCCTGTTGCTGAAATGTGCTTTACAAATCAAGCTGCCTTGCCTTGAGAAAATGAACAATAACAGGGTTGAATGGGAAGAAAGTTGAGCATGAGTTAGTTTGCAGTAGACTCTTAGGAATGTAGGTATGACATCAGGGACAGTGTTGACTTAAACCTGCTTCAGTTTTAGTACCAAATGCTGCATTTCATATTCATTACTGCTTAATAGATAATAAGCAGGTTCTAAGTTACCCGCAGAAGCCTGATGAATAGATTCTGCTCCATTTGAATATACAGCGTCCTCATTGTTGTTACGTTGTATCTTGCTCATTATGTCTGCTGGTTTTTGTTTGTTTACAGGGCAAAGTGGAGATGACACTGGAGATCATAGGTGAAGCAGATGCAGATGCGAAACCTGCAGGAAAAGGCAGGGACGACCCCAACATGAACCCACACCTGGACCCTCCCAAGTAAGAAGCCACATAACCTAGTTTACATTCTGCACATATTAATCTCTATAAGCATGTGCCATCCATTTTTAATTTCCAAACTGCTATTTAGAATATAGAAGTGTAGTTTTGCTGTTAACACAAACAAATACTGTTTTATTTTATTTTCCATAACCATTAGACGCCCAGACACGTCCTTCTTTTGGTTTACCAACCCATGTAAGACCATGAAGTTCATTGTGTGGAAAAGGTTCAGGTGCCTCTTCATCGGACTCATCATCCTCACCATAGTGGTGCTCTTCCTCGCCATCCTGTTGTACTCTTTACCGGTAAGGACAGACGAGGGGGATCCGAGAGCATCGGTCATATTATATTATGACATCATTTGGTCCAGCTGGTATAACCTAACGTGCATGCAGTGTTTCCAAATAGACACAAACGTATACTGTTATGGGGCAGCTGATGATGTAAAATTATAAAGCTTTATGTACTCAGTCCAGACTAGAGAGAAGCAGTGATTTGATCTCTCTTTGCCTTTTCCAGAACTACATCTCAATGAAGATAGTGAAACCACTACAATAACCCGACAATGGAGGAGCAGCGGAGCTGCAAAAGACAATAGTCTACAGGAAGATCATACTTACTGGAAACAACTACGGCCCAGCCATCTTTATTTTTTTAATTTTTTTACTGCCTATATAGTATTTTATAAAGGTCTAAATGGGTTTAGGGGTGCTTGCACAATTGCACTATATTATCATATTTTACCATGAATACTTTGTCTGCACCTATAAACTGTGAGCAATACATTTGTGATTTGTTTCCAAACCACTGCTTTTATCACACTGCCTGAGGGATGAGAAACTAGAACCCCCTGTACAGTCCACTTCAATCCAATACAACCGTCCTGTAATCAACCCTTATCATTGTTTGTTGGTAAATATAAATATTATACACTATAATATTACACTATAAAGTGTCACCAAGGACTGTTGTATTTGATTGCATTACAATGTACAAGGGTTTCTATTTTTGTGGTCACTCAAAGTAATCCTGCCAAACAACTTTACCAACAGTCATGTCAAGTGTGTTTGTCTTTTGTATATTACATGTTTCATTCATCTTTTAAATTAATTAAAAATTAAAACATTATTCAAGCGGTGTTGGTATCCATTATCAGTGGTTACTGGAAGAAAAAAAAATCTGGAGGTCTAACAGATGTTTGTAGGTTTTAAGGATTATTTTTTTTGGGGCTTTTCCGCCTTTAATTTGACAGGACAGCTAGGTGAGAAAGGGGAGAGAAATGCAAGAAATCGTCACAAGTCGGGTTCGAGCCCTGGACCTCTGCGTCGAGGCATAAACCTCTCAGTATATGTGCGCCTGCTCTACCCACTGCCACCTAACAGACGTTTTTAAATGAATGAAAAAAAATGTACACTAAAACATAGCATATGTTGTACAAAAGTCCAAATTACATACATTTTCACACAAATGATCAATTTCTTGGTATGTGTACAAAATATGAATAGCAGTCAGGTAAGCTATCCTTATTGGCTTCTAAATGTGCAGTTATTTAAAAAAAGAGAAAAAAAAAAAAGAGAATTTGTATTGAACCCTTGCTGTGTTTATTCTTCCTCTGAGGTGTGATGTTTGCAGTGCTGCTGCAGGAAAGCCTCCACCTCCCCTCTGCGTGCGAGGCTGTTGGCTTTGCCTTGGAAACGTCCATTTTTTCCTGCACCCTTCCCTTGGAGCATCTCTAACACCCTGGAGAGCACAGATAATTCATAAGTACCAACCTTTGTCTTTATGAAACCAGAGACTAAAGTAACATGAGTGGTGTCTCTTACCGCGGTCCCATGTCAGCCACTCGTCCACTGGGTCCAGCCAGTAGAAACAAACCCGGTCCTTTCTCCTCGCCAACAGTCAGGAAAACCAAAGTTTCCTAAGAGCAGACAAAACGAGGCTTAACAAAAACCAAATAAAACAAAATGTAACCGCTAATGCCAATATCTTACCTCAGTATTTATTTCATTGGCAATGATGTTCATGAACTCGTTGTCTCCCTCTTTTCTGTAGAACAAAAAAACCACACACTTCTATTAAAGCTTGAACTTGACCAGTTCCCCCTTGTGATGTCTAGGACATTGCTGTGGGTTTTTCAACATCAGGACAATGTATAATGCTGCACCTACAAACAAGCCCTTCAACTTGAAGAAGAACCTCTTACTTGTGCAAGCTGAAAAAGTTTCCTCTCTGGGGGTTGTTCTTGAAGTTCTGAGTGATGAGGACGGCCATGTCTCGAAGCAGGCTCAGGTTAGTCTGCCCGAGACATTTTAATGACAGTAAGCAGTTGACGTGCAATGTGTTATGTTGCAGCAAACATCTTTGATACAGAACTTGTCTAAATAGGAAGATTCTCATCTAAATGGTGCTGTGTTGTGAGTGTGCATCTAGAGAAGAAATCATTGATTACATGTTTGTCTTACTTTCTGTAGTAGCTTAACAGACTTCTGCAACTTGTCAACGGCGTCGACGTGGTCATCAGGCCCAGTTCTGTTGAACAACGATGACAGATTTTTTTTTTCTTCACTTCGGTTAACATTTAGGGACCCTCATTATGCTACCGTTGAAGTGTGGTGATATTTTGAGCCTTTTTAGTGGTATAATAAGCGATTTGTTTTTACTTTCCCCGTGCCCCGAATACTAGCGTTGTAAGCTAATCAGCGGTCCGCGCTAGCTTGTTTCAAGCTACAAACACATTCGATTAGCATGAAAACATGTCCCAGAGAACGACAGAGTGGGTACACATCTGTTATTAACCCCTAGGTTCGTTTTGCGCCGGAATTGTCCTTTAACTCACATCGGTGATGTTTTGAGGATTCAGACTTACTTCAGTAGAGCCACCAGTGATCGCTCTGTGCTGTAGCTTTTCTCAGCATACTTCAATACCCTGTTTCCTGCCAGGAAGATCAGGTTGGTTTTGTTTTTCTTTCCTTTCTCAGTTCCCAGTAGCTTTATTACCTACCATTCAGATAGAGAGAAATGTTACAAATGATATATGAATGTGTTAAGTAATGCACATAAGTCAGATGAGGCACATCTAAGTGCTTGTGTGTCCGCATGTGTGTGTGTGTAGTTGAACCTGTAATTGACTGAGGTTAGACACATGGGTTCCACAGCACATGTTGGCATCGATGCCCTCTATATCAACGATCCGAATTGGCCCTGCGTGGTCGTCTGGCAGCCCTCGACTCCTCACCTGACACACACACACACACACACACACACACAATCTGAAATCTCTTTTTAAATAGATTCAGTACATTGAACAGAAGATGTATACCTAAAGTTTGAATTGATCACACAGTAAGAGGACTGTATTTGAGCACCAGTTATCTCAGTGTATGCACCTTTTCCACAGCAGGATCATCTATAGAGAGAAGCTGAACAGTGACAGGGACATGGACTCTGATCTTCTCGTTTATGGCTTCCTCCAGGGCCTGAAGCTGGGCAGGCTTCACCGAGGGAGTGTCCAGTTCAATGGTGCTTCTCTGACGCCCCAGTTCCCTGGAAAAAACAACAACAACAACAACAACAACAATAATGACAGAATAGATGTTAAAGACAAGTTTTTTGTGGTTACAGGGAAAGGAATCTGTGCAAATGGTGATGTACCAGGATGTGGTCTTGTATCCAAACAGTGTATCTGCCAAAGCTGTGATCAAATGCTGACCTAAGAAACAGGAAGAAAACAATCGTAACTTAGAACAAGTGTGTAATAACAATGTATGATACAAGGGTCCCTGAGCTTATTCGTTTAGTGTTCATCACCTGAGTGTTGCTGCATGTGGTCAAACCTCCGCTCCCAGTCCACCTGCACCTGCACCTCCTGACCCACCTCCAGAGGTGAGCCCACAAAGTGGATGGCTTCAGGCCCCTGCCTGGTCACCCTCATCACTGGGACATCTCCAATCAGCCCATGGTCATCCGGCTGACAGAGGGAGGACACAAAAACACAAAACGTGCAAATTATGAGATGTTTTTTGGTGACTTAGTATTACTTCTGATACAATGTCCAATAGAGCAGCATGAAGTAGTATGATTTCAAAAACAAAAAAAAAGAAGAAGAAAAAAAGCAGCATACTTGGCCACCTCCCTCAGGAAACAAGATGGTGTCTTGGAGTTTAACATTGAATCCCTTGAGAGTTTCTTTCTTTCCATTGACTTCATGTTTGAGCTCAGCTGGGCAGCAGGACACTACAGAGGTAACAAACTGAAGGAAAAGCATGAGAAAAACGTCTGTCTTACAGGAGACTGGCATGCAGGTGTTGAAGTGCTGTGGGATTTCAGTGTTGTATAAAAACTAAAAGAGTACGGTCTATACCGTTTAAAGTATAAGGTCAAAATTACTCTTGAAATTTGAAAATCCTAAAGTTTGACAGTGGGTTTTGGTTGACAACACGAATGTGAATGGCTAGCTAGCTGCGTCGCGTAGGCGTGGCGTTTCTGTTGCGTATCAGTTGCGTGGTAGCTGCGTGGATTTTTATGTCGGCGCTGCTGCTGCTAGCCTTGTCTGTACACATGTATGTTTCCCATTGATTTACTGCACTCAAGCAGTAGTATACTTCATGTTAAAGTAATATATACATAAATATATACTGATTTGATTACAGCAAAGACAACGTCGGCTGTAACATTAAACAAACACCAAGTGTACAGTGCCCTAAAATAAAGTTGGAGTAGTTAGTTACAGTGGGTTAGGTAACGTTAAACTGACCATGCTAACCTTAATCACTTCAGCAGAGAATTAATGTAACGTAAACTTGATTTGAAAACGGATTCATACCTCTTTCATATAGCAGTCTCGCTGACACTGAAAAGCCATTCTGACAAAATCTACCTGTAACAGGATTTAATGTATCGCAAGCGTAGACTGTTACAGTCTATGATCGCAAACATTGACTTGTAAGTAAAACTGACTTGGGTACAGCTGTCAATTCAGTACGGCTAGCAGCATAGTCCAAACTTCTTTAAAGCGAGTTAGGCCGACTTGTCTTCTTCTTCTGGTTTGGCAGACAAGACGGTGCAAAAGCGTATTGCTGCCCCCTACTGTTTATTTTAAACACTGTTTTCTTAGATTCTATAATATAATACATTCATGCCTATAATAATCCAATACTGTGCAGATATTCCATCAGCTTCTTCATCCTAACTTTTTTTTTCCCCGAGTGGAATTTTGTTTTGCAGGAGCAAACAGACATGGCCATGTAAGTAGGCTACATAAATAATAAGATAATAATAAATGCATAGGCTACTAGAGCACGCATGTGGATTAATCCGCCGCTGAAAATAGTTCCCAACAAATAAACTATTTCCTCCTGTTTGTTTGATAAAGACTACATTGACCAGCTGATTTAGGAAATTACTAATACTTTTTTTTAAACATTCAACTAAATATTTTGTGTTTTGGCAAAAGAAAAAAAATATTCTTTGCAGGCTGTACAAGTCTCTGTTGGCAGCTTCTTTGCTTACTATCAATGTTGTTAACAGTTATTACACACAAGCTGTCAGCCTCATTACAGCTCTACTATTACTTGACCCATTTACGTTGACACTATCAATTCAAGTGTGCTTTGCAAACATAAACATTTTGGATAAATTTCAAAAGGCAACAACAGGGCCGACTGTGTCTGCACTGTGTGGCCATTTGGTAGTCTAGTGCAGTTCTTAGACATTGATGATAAAGGCGCTAATATTTACTATAATTTATATTAAAGTTACGATCTCCAAGATCTCCATTTCTTTCCCTTTGGCGTCATCCATGGCAATAAGCATAATTGCAGGTGTTTACATTCAGCAAGAAGAGATGTTTAAATGTACAATATGTAATTTTGATACATTTACATTTATTCAAATTGACAATGATATGTCAGCATACAGTGGACAATGATATGATAATAAATAATCTCATAGAAAATATCATATATATAAGAACAGTATTTTGGACAATAACATATAAAATCATCTGCAAATATTACAAGCTTCAGGCAACATATAGCATTGTCTTGAGTATCATATCAAGTTATAGTGACCTCCAACA
Source organism: Sander vitreus (assembly GCF_031162955.1). Taxonomy (NCBI): domain Eukaryota; kingdom Metazoa; phylum Chordata; class Actinopteri; order Perciformes; family Percidae; genus Sander; species Sander vitreus. The sequence goes on along the minus strand of NC_135875.1, from coordinate 16,479,674 downwards.
CAGAAGAGAGGGTACTGTGAGTCTCAGTCAGACTACAAGGAGAGAAAGAAGAAAGTGAACGTCAACATTTAAATGATCAAATGGAAAATAGGTCATATTACATTTTAAACATAACCCCCAAACTACTAGGACTCTCTGCACTTACATCACTAAGATCTCCCATATCTGGCGCTTGTCCTTTATTACTGGAAGCCATTTCTTGAATCATCTGAAAAAGAAAACCCAAGTCTTTACACACAAACACACACACTTAAATCCAAACCAGAGAAATTATGTGACTATTTCAAAGTACATGCACAGTTTCCTGCTCTTAAACATTGCATTTACTCACCTCCATGTATCTTTCATACTCTTCCTTACCATCATCTTCTTCATGCTCCCAGTCCCTCCAGTTATCAAAGTCTACAGTAATCCAGCTGGGCTGCAAAAAGAAGGAGACATTTTAAAATGTAATATGCCAAAGTAAAGTTGAGAGGGGATGTAGCAGCACCCTGCTTTATATTCATAGGCATATATTCAAATAGTATTGCCTACAGACAACTTAGTAGCACTTTTAGATGAATTGTCATGTAAACTTGCAAATATCAGGAGTCAAGCATGTCTCTTATTTAGTATGTGTTCATTATGAGGCAGCAACAGTGTGTCAAAAGCTTTTCAACCGAGGCGTCAGGACCTCACGTGGTTTAACTTGATTTGCATTTCTACAGAATCCATGCTTTTCCAATAGAATACAATTGACCAAAACACACACACACACACACACACACACACACACACACACACACACACACACACACACACACACACACCTACCTTAGCTAAATCCTTCTGGAGCTGAGGCCATGCATAATCAGGCTTCAACTTCCTTAGCAAGATATTAATGGTGCGGTCATAGACTCTTTCTCTGGAGTCCTAAAAAAGTGTTGAGAGGATAAAAACATATATATATATATATATATACATATATATATATATATATATATATATATATATATATATATTATATATATATATATATTATATATATATTTAACATCACACTGACTGTATATCTCAGCATAAACATTTTGGAATAAGTTATATTCCATTTGTTGTCATCATGACAAAAGTCGGATACTTACATTGATTTGAACTGTTTCATAGAAGTGCAACTCATTGTAGATCACATCATCTGAGTCGTTTTTGCAGCTGTTGTAATGACAGGGCAGGGTTGTCAAGGGAACAATTAAGTACAAAAAATAAACAATTTGCAACATTGTATTAAGTGTTACACAAGACAGAGATAGAGAGCAAGAAAGACAATTCACAAACAGAGAAACAAAATGACACCTTCATTTAAAACTCACCATAAAATCATTTTATCTGGCTGGATATCAACCTGGACATCTTTAGGTTTATGAACCATGAAGTTGATGGTAACATATTTCTTTCTGTCAAACCACAGAGCATGTGCTGGCTGGCTGTTAAGACAGAAACAGAAAAAAACTGTTATACTTATAAATCAAATATATGATCATTGTAAAACAGCATGTTGGTCATTATTAGTAGGCCTACTAAAAGAAAGACTGGCAGCACTTACCTTTCCTCGGGTCTGACAATTTTGGGCTTGTTCATTCTAATTGTTGCGCAGTAGTACAGAAACTACTTTCTTATTTCTTTGATATCCAGAAAGTTAAAAGCATGTGGCTTGTTCGTTGGGGCTATGTGCTCTAATGTAGTGGCCAGGCCCTGATGGCTATATATAGAGCAGCTGGTATCAGCAGCTGCTGGGAGACTATCATGCCACAGCCCCTTCCCCTGCCCTTAATAGTCTGTCAGTGGAACTCTCGGGAAAACAGATGCACTTTCTGGGTTCTCCAATACTTCAGCCACCCCCGACTGGGTGCTGAGAGGGTGAAGGTGGGGGGCAGGGAGACACAAAACAGAGAAGTACGGCTGGGGCATCTGAAAATGTAGAAACAGCATTTTGAACCAGTAAACCTCTGATGTTAATTCTACTGTACTCTAGTATTTGTGTTGTTTTTTTCAGATTTAGTGTAATTCTTTTTTTGTCTTTGTAAATACATTAAGTGATTAGAAAACTAACTCACCAATGTATTTAGGAGGTTGACCTACATTTTTATTACATTACATGTCATTTAGCTGACGCTTTTATCCAAAGCCAATATATCAGAGGTTGTACGCCTCTGGAGCAACTAGGAGTTAAGTGTCTTGCTCAGGGACACATTGGTTGATTTATCACTGTGGGGATCAAACCCATGTCTCCCACACCAAAGGCATGTGTTATATTCACTGCGCCATCACCACCACCACATTTAATTTCTTTATTTCCATCAAGGAAAGTAAGGGAACTAATGCATCAGTTTGGATTCATCAACATTTTTGTTGTAGCCTATATGTAAAAAAGGTTGGTGGGTAGGTTAAGAGTTGTACAACACTGGCAATTAAGACTGTGTGTCTTGACACCACTACACCCACCATTAATTAATTAAGGGCGACCTTAGTTTGACAAAAACAGCAACAACAAACCTTATAATCTAAGCATTTAAACTCCATCCACCGAGGAAGACTGTTAGATAAGGTTGAAAGCTTTACAAAAAGCTAGTTGTGGATCTTTATATTTGTGTCATATTTCATTGCATTAAATAGAAAAGCATAATGCAAATTTGAATGCAGTTAAAATGGCAGAATCTGTTATAAAGGTGTTGCTAAATTTATCAGAATCAGAATCAGAAAATGTTTTATTGCCACAAAAAGTACACTTATCTGGAATTCGAATTGGTGATAGGTGCATACATAAACAAACAAACATATTACACGTTAATATATAATAAACAATAAATACAGAAAAAAATATATACAAAGTAACTGTTGCATAAAAAAAAGGCAAAAAAAATAAAATAGTTACAGTGAAACTACCATGGATGTATTATAAGGAAACTACCCAATCCATAGTGCGACACAGAGGCGCCACCTGCTGGTGTGGCGGCTCACACTCATAGATTTGTCACCGGAAATGCAATTCTCTGTTCTGTCTGTGCGGGGAATGTGGCGCGAGAGACCCAGGCAACGCTGTGTACATATAAACTTCAGTCTTAAAAATCAATAAATAGTTTTCTTTCGTCTTTTTTAATCTAACGTTTGGGGAATTTTGCCATTTGTGACTTCAAACCCGCAAGAAATACCGCTCATTTAGCTGACAATGCCTCGTAGACGACAGGTAAGAACAAATGAAGCTACGTCGCACAAGAGGGTAACGTTAGCTAAGTTAGCTCCACTCTCCGGATGGGGAGAATGCTCCACCATATTCCATTCAATAATTCAACAGTTGCCAAAACATTGAATTTGTTATGCACACGTTCAGTCCATCAAACAGCATTTAAGCATTGATTCTACTCTATTAGTTGTCATATTTTGCTTTTGTCAACATGTTTAGTTAACGTTAAAGTAAGACAATTAACATTAACGTAACGTTACACCTTAGTGGGCGGTAACGAGCAGCTGAACCAAATCTAAAACTTTACCTTGGGTATTATTGAAAGAAAACTGTGCTTTGTGGGTAATATGTATGCCGAACTTACCATAAGACCACAATATTTCGTACTTTGTCAATAATATGTAAATATGCTTAGAAAGTAAAGCAACATTAAGCACTACATCTTAAGATACGAGGTTTGTTAATGCAGTTTGGTGCCACAGTATGTCTGAGAGAACGGGCTTAGCTAACATGAAGCTAACAATAATATTAGGTTGCTGAAGTGCTAACCAGACTAAATGCATCGTCTTGTAGCCACTACTATGGCTAGCAACTGTTACATTATTTGACTAGTTTAAAAAGTATCAAATGCTACGTTAACTGTTGTAGAATATAGTAGTTATCCGCAAACGTTAGTCATAGCTGTTAAGCCTGCTAACGTACAAGCCCAGCTAACAGCGAGCTATCAGCTGTCTGGCCTTTTCTCTCAAATAATCATTATAGAGTAGCTGGATAAAACAGCGGGCAAGCCCGTCTTGTTAAACAAGCATCCCGTTGTCCCAGTTTTTGGAATGCTGTTTTTCATCATTAAAAATGAACAGTTATTAGCAATCTATTCTCATCAATTGTGCTTTGTACGACAGACCTCTATAGACATGTCTAATTCACATCACTGACACTTGCCATGGCACATCAGCTTCTACATTTTGTACCATGATTATGGAATTTGTATAGGATGCCTCTCATTTGAGTTTTTCCCTGTTAGAGACATATGGTCGGGAGTGGCTCAGATGGAACTGAAGACTCGGACTCCTCCGCTGAAAGAGAACAGACCAATAGTTCAGAAAGTGATGGGAACATGCCCAAGAGACAGCGCCTCACCAGAGCCTCTACTCGCCTTAGCCAAAGCTCTCAGGGTAGGTCAACATCCTATAAATACAATATAACGTTTTTACAGTGTGCTTCATCTCAGCTGTTTAGTCAACGTGGTGGTTTGACTCCTTTTGCCTTAGATACTCCGGATTTGAAGCGAGCTGCGGACCATGATGAATCTCCACCATTGACGCCCACAGGAAATGCTCCCTCTTCTGAATCTGAGCTGGACATCTCCAGCCCCAATGCCTCCCATGATGAGAGCCAGGCTAAAGATCAAGCCAGCAGAGACTCCGATAAGGACCTCTCCCATCGACCCAAGCGCCGCCGCTGTCACGAGACCTACAACTTCAACATGAAATGCCCTACGCCGGGATGCAATTCACTCGGTAAAAACCCTGCCCTTGTGTAAATTGTGTACAAATGTTCATCAGTGGAATCCCTGATTTATTTCCATATACTGAATTTTGATATTTTATATATATATTTATTTAGGGACATTTTGTACTATCATAATGTAATTGTATTAATATTAATGTCCTCCTTTTCTCAAACTGCCCAGGTCACCTTACAGGAAAACATGAACGTCATTTTGCTGTATCAGGTTGCCCTCTTTACCACAATCTCTCTGCGGATGAGTGCAAGGTGAGTGTCTGGCTTGTCTTCTGTCAGTAGCTATGATGAAGATAGCCAACACTGTTTATCTCACTGTATTGATATTATATGATATTGTTTAGAGGTGCAAAGATTAATCGATTAGTTGTCAACTATTAAATTAATCGCCAACTATTTTGATAATCGATTAATTGGTTTGGGAAAAAAACGTAAGGAAGTACGATTTCTCTGATTCCAGCTTCTTAAATGGGAGTATTTTCTAGTTTTGTCTCTCCTCTGTGACAGTTAACTGAATATCTTTGAGTTGTGGACAGAACAAGACATTTGAGGACGTCATATTGGGCTTTGGGAAACACTGATTCACATTTTTCACCATGTTTCGACAATTTATAGATCAAACAACTAATCGATTAATCGAGAAAATAATCAACGGATTAATCGCCGATGAAAATAATCGTTAGTTGCAGCCCTAATAGTGTTAATTGTGTTTTTGTTAGCTTTGTTGTGCTTGGCTACTCAACACGCCTGTTCTTCACCTTCCATGATTTATTTTTCTCTTCATGATGTGTGTGATATATATATATATATATATAAAATAATTTTTTAGATAATGCCTTTTGGAGTGTCAACATTGAGTTACATAAATCAGTTTAATTAATGGGTATTTAATATCAGGGTCAGACACATAAGTCAAGAACTGTTTTGTTTTTTTAAATATTTAACCGTTAGAATATAGAAACAATTAGAAGAGCAGTATCGTGCAATAAGTTTGTAAGGCCTAGCAACACATGAGAAAACATTTGACAGTTTGAACTGCATCTTCGTTACAGGTGAAAGCCATCAGCCGTGAGAAACAAGAGGAGGAGGTGAAGGGGCAGGAAGAAAACAACTCGCGCCACGCAACTCGTCACCAGGTACTCTTTTTGCAATGGCTGGCATCACATTAATTATTTCTAACAGGTAGCATATTGATGTTATGTAGGCCCGCACAATTGATAGTCTGCAGGTGGTCTGCCGCATAGTCTAATTAACTGAAAATATGTGATCAAATTACAAATATGGTTGTTATAGCAGTGTTTCCCCTAGGATTTTTTTCCATGGGGGGGTGGTGACTCTTCCCCCAAAAAGTTGTTGAGCAACGTATGCGGACCGTTAGCGGAGCGTATGTGCCGCAGAATGTATGTTTTAACTGGCTACACCAGCTGCGCACACACAGCGTAGGATTGTGTGAGTCACAGGTGAGACTGAGAGCTTTTGCTTTGAGATTGTTGTTGTTTGCTCAGTTTTTTGGAGCCGGCACAGCGCTGTGAAAACGTCAATTTACTGTCAGCTGTTATCAGAGGACGTAGGTGAGGGAAACGAGAAATAAAAACAGAAACTCTCAAAATGAAACTGCCAATACGCTCATTCACAGTCATTAAGTCGTTTCCTGTATATCGATAGTTTAATTTAAAAGAAATAATGAGACTTTATGATCTATTTCTGTGTAAAGGGCCGCACACACCTCGCGTAAAAAATATAAATATAAGACTGTCCTATTTTTAAGCTTGTAGAGCACTGCTCTCGTGCCCGGTGTAGCCAGTTTCATTGGTTATAGTGAAAGCGTAGTGTTGGAACACCCACTCCGCATACGTTACGCGTGGAATGTAGCCAGCCCGTTAAGTTAAAATTAATTGAACTTTTAAGGCGAGGAACGAGAAGCGAATTGCCTGTATGTGTGAAAACAGCTTTATCTTATGCGTCCTGTGGAATATGTAGCATCATTATATAATTTTGTCATTCTTTCAGGGTGGGCAGGGGTCGTTTTTAAAACAATGGTAGGGGAAACACTGGTAGGTTTGATATTACCATGAAAGTTAATGTGTTTCTATCTGATTTTCAGACACCAACATCGAAACAGAGCAGATACAAAGAGCAGGTGTCTGAGATGAGGAAGGGCCGAAGCTCTGGCCTTCAGAAGGAGCAGAAAGAAAAGCACATGGTACATCGCTGGCAGTTGTTCACTTGCTGCTGTGCACTCAACCCCATGTGTCACTATTACAACTGCCACTCAGGTGGCATACTTGTATATTGGATGGTACATTGTCTCATCTGCGTTTCTCTGTCTGGTCCACAGGAGCATCGGCAGACACACAGCAACACCAGAGAGCCTCTGCTGGAGAACATCACCAGTGAATATGACCTGGAGCTCTTCAGAAAAGCCCAGGCCCGTGCATCTGAAGATCTGGTAATGCCTGTTTCATATCTCCATCAGTGTCACTCTTGCGTTAGTCTATATTCATGACCTTCCACTGCCGGGATTGCTCCGCTGATGCCGGAAATTCCGCCGTATGTCCTTCTTTTCATCCGGATGTCTGTTACCTTACCCTTTCTTTGTGTTGGAATTCTAACCTCTGGTGGATTTATGAGGACTATGGTTAACTGCTCCTCAGATCTCTGCAGGGTAAATCCAGACAGCTAGCTAGACTATATGTCCAATCTGAGTTTTCTGTTGCACGACTAAAACAACTTTTGAACGTACACGTTCCAATCAAACAAGTTCCTTCCTGAGGCTATTTTGAAGCGGGGCTCCTTGCAGCGCTTAGCACCGTCCAAGACGATTGCGATTGGTTTAAAGAAATGCCAATAAACCAGAGCACGTTTCTCTCCCATCCCGGAATGCTGTGTGGACTTGCCAGACCCTCCGCAGCGCTGTGGAGGAAGGTCTGGCAATGCGCGACTACTCTTGCGTTAATATTTTAGTATACTATAATTACCTTATCACACAGGTTGATGCTAAGACCAGCGGTAACACTATGTACTTCCCTCCTGCAGGAGAAGCTGCGTATCCAGGGTCAGATCACTGAGGGCAGTAACATGATAAAGACCATCCTGTTTGGCCGCTACGAGCTGGACACCTGGTACCACTCGCCCTATCCTGAGGAGTACGCACGCCTGGGGCGCCTCTACGTCTGCGAATTCTGCCTCAAGTACATGAAGAGCCAGACCATTCTCAGGCGACACATGGTGAGAGTCAATGACTGAAGTCTTCCAAGTCTCTGATGCGCCATTATTGTTACACCAAATAAAAAATGTTTTAAATAGTTTATTTGATTTTTTTTTTTTTGTTCTTCCTGCTTGAAAAAGTCTGATATCTGACCAACTCACTGATAGTTCATAAAAGCTAAGTTAAAAATGTCTGGAATGTTAAAATAGACTGGGTCCTCCATAACAGAAAATATGAATTTTAAGTTGATTAAAAAACAATTCTCTTCCCCGGACATTTGCATATGGAATTGTATTTATATTTCATATCATGCCTATCAACACTGCATTATGGCCTTCAAATACATGTATTTAACACATGTGTTTGTAGTCCCTGAGTTCTTAGGTAATTACATTGCTGTGTGTTTTTATTATGTGTCTTTTCAGGCTAAGTGTGTGTGGAAGCATCCTCCAGGAGATGAGGTGTACAGAAAGGGGGGTATATCTGTGTTTGAAGTAGATGGCAAAAAGAACAAGGTAGGGACACACTTTGCCTACCTTTACTCCCTCTGGTTTTGTCAGTATTTTGAGATTGGTTACACAGACATCTGTAAAGCAAGCATCACAGACAGTGACATGATCTTACTAATAAGTGGCATTTTCTCCCCAGATCTACTGCCAGAACCTGTGTTTACTCGCCAAGCTCTTCTTGGACCACAAAACGCTGTACTACGACGTGGAGCCGTTTCTCTTCTACGTCATGACTGAGGCCGACAACACCGGCTGCCATTTAGTGGGATACTTTTCCAAGGTAAAAGGAAAAACAAGTTTATATTTATGTTGTCTATATACAGCATATAAGAATGAAATATTGTATAAATTAAATTCTTGTATACAGAAGTAACAGGAATGCTTTTTTTCTTCTTTTTTTCTTTATCACTTCCAGGAGAAGAATTCCTTCCTCAACTACAATGTATCCTGTATCCTGACAATGCCACAGTACATGAGGCAGGGCTTTGGCAAGATGCTCATTGACTTCAGTATGTATATATTCACCGATTTCTCTCTCATTTTGTCAATTGTCTACTTTGCCAAATTGATTAAAATGAGTCTAGACTGTCCTAATCAGTAAGAGTACACAAAATGTGTTATTTCCATGCTAGAAAAAATGACCACGGTAAAGTATATGTGAACGCAAAAATAATAGTTGACTCTTGATTCAGTTCTTGCTTACTTAATGTCTAATATAAGCTTCAGTTGAGTACTATTTATCCCGGAACTGTTGCAATAGATTGCATTAGCTGAAGCACATTATGCAGTTTGTATGTAGATTCATGAGCCACTACATTATTTACCTCCAGATTTATTCATGATTAAATTATGTTTTAATTTGATGACATTTTGGTATTTTGGGAGGAAATCGATATTGTTTGAATAGACTGAAATATGGATTTTTAATGTAATGCATTTTTTTTTAATTTTTTTTTATTAAACTGCTCTTTCTGACTGCCCTGTGTGCTTTGTTTAGGCTACCTGCTGTCCAAAGTGGAGGAGAAGGTGGGCTCCCCCGAGAGGCCTCTGTCTGACCTGGGCCTCATCAGTTACCGTAGCTACTGGAAGGAAGTGTTACTCAGATACATGTACAATTTCCAGGGCAAGGAGATCTCCATCAAAGGTGAGTGAGAACACAGAATGCAAGCAGGCTGCCCACTTGCCTTCTTCTCCCACTTGTTCAGATACAATACAAAATGTGTTCATAACATGCAACGTTTGGCTCGGTTGAGAAAGGTTTATTAACACATGAAAAGATTGCTTTAACAGGAGGTACACATACATGCATACACAAATCATATTTACTGATGTAATATTTGTTGATGCACAGAGATCAGTCAGGAAACGGCTGTCAATCCGGTGGACATAGTGAGCACCCTGCAGTCTCTTCAGATGCTGAAGTATTGGAAGGGAAAGCACTTGGTGTTAAAGCGTCAGGTAAGATGTCGGACCTTTGGCCTGTGTAGTGTCTGTGGTTTTTTTGTTTGTTTTTTTCTTCCTGTTGAAGTTTATCTCTCTAAATGATATTATTTTGACAATGCTTAAGAGATCACGTTGACAGAATTCCCACATCTCACTGAAAAGTTCAATTTTAAATACTTGAACGTTTTCCTCCAGTCAAACAAATCATTTAAGGTTTAAAGTTTTGGTAAATGCTGGACCTGGAGATTTCAAGATGATGCTGTAATGATTATCGATTTTATTAATTTTTGTCCTCCTCCATATACCAGTCCTAGCGCGTGTGTGTGTGTGTGTTTTTTTACCTGTGTTGAAAAATGACAGTAACGCAGCTTCACTTAAATGTAATGACTGTATTTGACAGTCTGGTTTGTGACTTTGTTCTCCCTCTCCTAGGACCTGATTGATGAGTGGAGAGCGAAGGAGATCAAGCGAGGCAATAGCAACAAAACCATCGACCCGAGCTCACTAAAATGGACTCCTCCCAAAGGGACATGAGCACTAAGATCCTCAGGCTACTGAGTCAACTCGACCTCAGCCTCACCAGCCACAAGTAGCCTAGACCTTCCAACTGTCAATAAAGACCAGTGTTGATTCTTTCCTTCATGATTTTACCCCCATTTTTATTTCTGTCACTAAACTTTTTTTTACTTTTATATTTTACTTTCATTTAGATTTTAAGCACCATGCGTTCCAAGTCCAATGATTCTTGACTTAAACTTTGTCAAACAATTAATAATAGTAGAGAATCTCTTTGTCCTATTTGTTAAGAAAGTTGCCTACATGTACTAAGCTTTGAATGTTAAATGATTAACGGTCCAGTGTGGTGGAAAACATGAATGTTTTGCTTTCCTCATGCAAAAAAGAAGAAAAAAAAGAAAAAAAGAGTACATGCCTACATCTAGCTGCATTATTTTTTATTCCATTCAAGAAATGTGCGTTTTGAAGATGGTAGTTTTTGTTTGGGCTTAATACAATAATTGTTAGCATGAATTGAAACCGTAAGCAGAGTGTATTTTGAGGAGTATGATGTATGGTAACGTCTTCTTTGGTTGGTGTAAAATTGTATAGATCATAAAAATGTGTACTTTTTTTTTCTAGCTCCATCAATACAGGATTTGGAACCATTCCTCTGATGAACCTGCCAAATAATGGAATAATGGCAACAAAAAAAAGATATTTTGATTTGCTGAGAATATTTAAAAAAAAAAAAAAAGAATGCAGACAACAATGCCACTGTAAGAATGCACATAGAAATAAAACGACCTCAGGTTTTTTTACTGGTACAATCATACCTTGCTTGTGTGGTTTCTCCGAAACATCGATGGCAGTGGTTGTTGCAGATGGAAATATTCTGGTTAACGATTCTGTAATAAACAAAGTATTTTAACTTGACATTTTAATGGGACTGTCTTTGCCTTGTACTTTTAATCATGGCTGTTAAATGTGTATTAGCAATTACATATTTTTAATATCAATAAAGCTGCTTTGATATTTTGAAATGAGTTAGGTGTGTGTTGGTATTTGTGCTTACTGCCACTGGAAATGCTTCTCCCCATCAGACCCACAAACATCTCTCCCTTGTTTCCTAAAAATGTGAGATTTGATTATTTAAATTGAAACGTTTATTTATATATATATATATATATATATATATATGTATATATGTATCAGCAGTCTGATTGTGCCGGTCATGATTTTTCAAAGACATATTTGCAGTTAAGAGAGGATTGCTAGTTTTTAAACAACATTACACAGTGTGAAAGCTACTTACGTCTATTTACTTTAAAAGGGTTCCTTATACCTGTGAGGGACAAAAAGAAACAAAAGTTACCAATGTACTTAAAGTCATGTACCAGTATTTTCATATTCATTACTACAGACGTATAAAGTGTAATGAGCCCTAGAAAAGAATCCATTTTAAAAATGTGTTTTTTAATACAGAGATGAGGTGAGACGCCACCTGAGCGTTTCCCCATGAGTCCATAGAAGCGGAGGGCTTTAGATCTTTTCATCAGACTGGCCATCGGGGGGGTCAGACCTGCCTCCAGTGATTCATCCTGCCACAAAAATCCATAACAATTTGATATCTTATTATAGTAAAAATTAAGAAATGAATAAGAAAATGATTTGAATATATATATTTTTGGTTTATAAATATTCCCTACATTGTCATCAAATCACAGAGCATGTAAAATACGTCCTTGTTGTATTCTCTCTAATTTCTGATAAGAACATTAAATCAAGGATGCTCACCTGCCAGTCTTTAGATAACCCTCTCTCCTCTTCCACACTAGAAGACAGTGCCTGATAGGTTTGCACCAAAGCACAAAAAGTCACAACAACGAGCTGGATCTTCCAGGTATCCATTTCTTGGTCTGGGTAGGAAATACTTTGCTTCAGTATCTCTTTAATCAAAGATGTGGTTTCTTTAGCAGCAAAAGCTCAAAAGAAACTGAAAAACTATATTGCACAGATGTGATTCAGTGTTATTCTGTCTGCTCCAACTGTATCCAGGCTCCATTTATACCTCTACACCCTATGCTGCTAGAACCCTCCCCTCCAAACATAATTATGCATTGCATTTGGAATCTTCCAGATTTGCTATATGTAATAGAACAATAACGAGGTCTCTTTTCACCTCAAGTATTCAATATTTTGCAGCTGTTTCACATTAAATATCTGATTAATCAAAGATGATTTAAAAAAAAATGTATTTTAATTTTTTATTTAACCTTTATTTAACCAGGTAGGCCGTTGAGAACAGATTCTCATTTGTAACGGCGACCTGGCCAAGAATAAAGCATAAGCGTGCAAGACAACATACAGTTTTACATTCAATACAGTACAGAAATACAGAATACAATAGGCTACATAAAATACAGATTAAGTAGGCATTACAAAGTCGGCCAAAGTGAGGTATAAGTAAGTCGATGGATATTCAAAAGTGATATGGTAATAACACAATATAAATGAATAGACAGTCTATATAAATGCTGAAATGTAGTAAAGAGTCAGTATACAGTTAGTGCAAATTGTGGTCTAGATAGTGATGTAGATCAGTAAATGTGCAAAACAATGGCGGGAAGAATAACAGTTGAGCATGCCAGGGCAGATGGAATAGTTTGAATTGAACATATATTTCTTCAGTTGTTCTACAGTTGGAACTAAGATGTCATGTAAAGTTTTACAAACAGTGTTACATTCTAAGAAAAAACCACACATGTTCAATACAATTAAAGCTTTAATATTTACATTTGATATTTACATGAGCCTTTCATTTCCATTTTTATTAGACATCTGGATTACTATTGGTCTAAAAATATCCTTGTGATGTGCACATGCTTCTTTGATATCACCGAGGAGGAGGAGGAGGAGGAGGAGGAGGAGGAGGAGGAGGAGGGCAGGACAGGCAGGCGCGTCAGGTCTTTGCCCGATGCTTTGCAAATACAACCATCTGCTTTGAAGGGAGCGCTTTATTGGTTAGCCAATTGACTTGGCAGCTTGTTTCTGGATTTATTAAGCAGGAGGACAACACACATGTGACCTCTGACCTCAGATGAGTTTCAATTTATAAGGACTAAAATGCTGAAGGTTGTAAGTAACACTCATGGTCAAAAAGCAAGCAGATGAAAAAAAAAAAAAATTGCTCATTATTTATAAATGCCAGCAAATTGACAATTGAAATTTCAAGTGCAATGGAATATGTGTGAAATATGTTGCACATCCTAACCTGAAATATATGGACGTGTCAATATGCCTCACTTTTTCATCATGCGTTTTGTTAGCAGTGTCATTTATTTTCTATCTCCTGCTTACACGTTATTAAACCTTTTCATGATCTTTACTAACTTAGCCATTTAAATGTCCTATTGTAATGAAAGGTGAGCTCTTTTTTCAACACTCTGGCCATAGAAATTTCTGGAGAGGCAATTACTTGACAATCTGTGTGCTGTAAGGACACCCACTTGAAACGAAGCTGACACACACATCAAATGCTTTGATCCACGCGCAGGTGCTTCTTAAAGCAAGAAAAGCCCGGGACAATTAGGCCTGAAAGGCAATTACACCTGAACAGCCCCTTGTTTGCACATAGTCTACTCTAACCCACAGCTAATGTGGATGCTGAATCAAAAGAAAACAGAGGCACAACATTTGCATATGAAATGGTTGAGTCACAAAGAGCCCCCGTAATGACAGACCACTGTATTTCCATGAGACACAACAGGGTAGCAGTTCTGTACGTCATTTCAGGGTTTGCACTGCTCACTGCCGCTAACTCAGTGTTGTGTGTTGAGTCTGGTGTTAACCTCTGATACATTCCACCTTCAAATGCGTGACTTTTCTATGGGTTTTTAGTTTGTTTCTAAATCTCATAGAGCATTTTAAGTGACGCACAACAAGTATAATCATGGGCATGGGCCCTCTTTAGAGAGCTTTGATTCAGATGAGACAAAAAAAAATATGTCACCTTGATTTCTGTGGATCACCTTCTTACAGTTGCATCATGGCCAACCTGGTTTCTGTGACTAATCTGACAAAGTATAATCTCGTTTCATACGTCTTTGGAGCATGCATGTTTGAAGAGATCAACTGTGCTTCATTTTCACTGGGAGAGACTCGTCCATAGAGACGACATCATGCGTCACTACGTATTGTTATTGTTTTTTATTGAGGAAATCTCATATCCCCGGCTGCCATACGATTCTTAATTAAGACAATAACAGGCAATCCTCCGTCTGAGTATGGTTTTGAAATGTTGACTTAGACAACGTTAACATCATCAAGTCCGGTTTTAAAGGTGCACTGCACAGATTTTAGACACAAAGTTCAGTTTACTCATTATGAAGAGGACTGCTAAAAATGTTTTTAATTACTTCATGGGGACTTTTATGCCTTTATTGGATACCTGATAGTAGAGAGATAACAGGAAATGAGGGGAGATTTGGGGACTGACACGCTCAAAGGTCCCCAGGCGGACACAAACCAGGGATGTTGTGATTTATGGTTGACGACTAATACTGTAACCCCTGGGCCACCAGGGCTCCCCAAAAATGGACTGCTTTACAAACTTAGGGTGTGGAGTTTAAAAGTATTGGGCATTTAGGAGGTAGAGACGTATTAAAGAAATGTTCTCTTGAGTTGAAGTGTAGCTTGGCCTCTGCTGCTTAGATTTTGATCCTTTTTTTTAAGGGCTTTCCCCTTTATTAGACAGTGGATAGACAGGAAAGAGATGGGCAATGACACACAGCAAAGGGCAGCAGGTTAGATTCAAACCCGCGCCGCTGCAAAGGACTCAGCCTACATGGGGCGAACGCTCTTACTGGGTGAGCTAGAGGACGTCCCTGATTTTAATAACCTAGGCTACTCAATAGCTGGAGTATCCCTCTGATGCAAGTTTCAAATGGTGAATTCCGGATTTCCAGGGAAATCATCAGATTTATCTTATCTATCAATCAATAGAGTCCAAACATCTTTCATGGATTTACATACTTTTAATTCTCATTGGCTGGACGCTCTAATACAGCTGTGACTATTGTCTCTGTTATTGCCACTAAAACGTAAACGAAATTACAGTTACTCGCATTACTGTAACAATGTTTATGTTGTTGTTGTTGTTGTTTGTTTTTTTACTATTTTGAGTATTTTTTAATAATTGGTAATTATATATATATATATATATATCGCATCCGTTACAGAGTAAAAACAAAAGTCACATGAAAAATGATCAACTGTGTAAGAATGGAACAAAAAAAAGAAGATGAAATCAGCAGCTGCTCTGCAGATTCATAGAGCAGAAGCTGCGGGTGTGTCTGCAGCCGCAAGAGGGCAGCGCTGCAGACACTCGGCTGACGCTCCGGAAGAGATAACAAAGTTCAGCGTGTACGTCGCCAGTGACAGTTAAAGACGTTCGTGGCAAAGCCCGTCTCCCTTATTAGAAATTCTTTGTGCATGGCGTTCTCTTAATACATCCATGGTTCACTGGCGGCCTCTACTGGAGAGCGGTGCGGAGCAGCGGTCTCACCCTGGCCGGGGTTAGAACCCAGTGTCAATGAACAACAATGCAATCAAATTCAGGAGTAGCCTACGTCCATGGTGTATGGTTAGCATTACTGTACCTCGGCATAGTTTAATTAAAAAAAGTGTATACACTAATCACTGATTTAATGCAACACCCAGCTAGCACGCTAAGTGACCCAAATCAAACACACCCACATGTTGCATCGCCAACAGGTGCATTCTGGGCCTGTCTAAATGCTAAATGCTGAAATGTTCATGGTGGACCCAATACATCCATGGATGGACCCTCCAGTGTTGACTTCTGCTTCATGGAGGAACTTTTACCTTCGGTGAGGTCTGAGGCTTCCTGCTGTGTGTGTCTGCAGAGCCTCATTCAGCTCCAAATGTTTGAAAAAGAAGCACAAGTGGGACAGGCTGAATGGACTGGTTATACTGGGACGGATGTTATATTATGTCTTGAGAATAAACGAGCAGAAAGGAGGCCACTTCACTTTGACGACGTTCAGACAGGTGAGTACAACAAACTCACTAAGCTCAACAACCACCACCTTGTGTGTGTGTGTGTGTGTGTGTGTGTGTGTGTGTGTGTGTGTGTGTGTGTGTGTGTTTTATAAAAGCTAAGCACTATCTCCTTTGCTGCGTTTATAAGCTGTATAAGTGCTGTGGAGTTTATATTGTTTATACATGTCCATGTTGTTTGTCTTGGCGATGTTTTGTTCTGCTTTTGATTCTATAAGTAATAGGCTAATTTATGTGGCTTAGTATTGTTTGGACCCGCCGTGGTGTCCATAGCTCTTTTTTTTAATATGATTTATCTTTTCTGGTTAATTATACAGAGGAAGGCATTTTTTTAATTTGGTAATCAGTTGTATGCACAGGCTGCAAAGTGGCGTCTATAAATTGAATTGTTGCTGATGTTGTTCCACTTGTGTATACGTTGAAATGTAATGCATTTTATTTTGTAGCCTAAATATGTTTTTTTCATTTAACAGTAGTGTCATACAGTCATGTGAACAAATTAGGACACCCATGCTAAAGTTGACTAAGAAGAGGAATAAAAAAATCATCTTTAGGAAATTGTTCTTAATGCCTTAATTAAAGAAATGAGGAAAAATCCAATCTTTAAGGACACCAATTTTGTTTGTGAATGAATAATGTATCGTAAATAAATAAATGTTCTTCCTTAAAATAGAGGGGGCATAAGTGAGTACACCCCTATGTTAAATTCCCATAGAGGCCCACCACCCTCATCCTTTGCTGCTGCAACAGTGTCAATTTGTTGGATTTTGAATCTTGAATTAAGTAGTTTAACTTAAACATGTTTTAAGGCGCATTAAAATACTCAACTGATGTTATACCTTTTTATAGATAAAACTATAAATAACCTTAAGATGCTTCGGTCAATCAGAAAATGTCCCTTTGTAAAAGTCCTGAACTACCTTTCATCCGTGCATTTATTCTTCTTTGAGTTTTTTTTTGCTATCAGTTGATTGTAGGTTTATCTAACGTTGTCAAAGGTTTGTGACAAGATACATCTCATCCTGCAGGTGGCAGTGTTGTCTAACAGATAAAATCAAAGCACCAAAACCTGCAGTGCTACCAAAATGTTGCCCTCCGCCTCACTGGATATATGTTACGGGGACTTTGAAGTCCTCATGATGAATTTGTTGTCTTTATACTTGGCTGACATAAAAAAATAAAAAAGAAAAGAAAGAAAGAATGTGCAAGTACTGCCTTTGTCAGGGGCAATGTGACACATATTATGATTTCTCTTTGATTTTTATGGTCCATTTGTTCATTGGTTTGTCAGTTTTAAATTTGAAACATTCAAGTGTCAGCATTCAGTGTTTTAACCACCACAAAGAAATCTGGATATTTGTTGTTGCACACTGAACTGGTGACATTCTTACTGTGTTAAATGAATACAAGATAAAAAAAAAAAAAAACCTTGTTTGCTGTAAAAAGCTAGTTTTGCATAAATCAAGAATAAGTTGGGACTTTGTGTGATGACATCTACTCAGACCACGATGTAAATAATCATAAAACACTTTCAGTGTTAGAAAAAAACATTCAAAATTGGCATCCCAGCACTATCACGAAGAAGTGATTCTACTCTGCTAATTATTCTAGAACCACAGCACAATTTCTGAACAATCAAAGGTAAATCTATAAACAAAACAAATAATACATTTGTTTTTGTGATGTATCACAACCATGTATCTTCATTGTCATGTTTTCATGTTGAAGGATAAAACACCGGAATAGATCAGACATTGTATGACAAAGACTCCTTTCTTTCAATGGTAGGCGGTACAACCGAGTATACATGCAACTGTAAATTATAATAGGAGTTTTCACTGTTGCCTGAATGCATCCTAACTCTCTTGTTCCCCGAATTGTTTTTCCCGTTTGGTGCCCTGTGGCACTTTAGTGTGGTTTTTCCAGAGAAGCATACATTTTGGTTCTTCAAGGCTCTTTAAAAATGAAATATTACTGTCTGCCTTTGCATGCTCAGACTGGGGGCTTCAGGCTGGTACTGTGGGGATTCTGTCTCTATGTGTCTAACAGTGTGAGACAGGCTGGTGTCACGGAATTGGCGCACCAGTCATGAACCAAAAGCAGTATGGAAGTGTATTTTGCATGTTTGTGTGTTTGCATCTCGGCACCGAACACCACGCTATATCAGAAATGCTACATGGCACACAGGCTCCAGTGCAAACACGTTGTAAAGAGGGGATGCATCATTATTAGATGATAATGATGATGATAATAAAAATAATAATAATAATGGCATCTCCCCCATCACCTGTTACTGTTCTGGCAAGATTTTTTTCATTGCTTATCATGGTGTCATCATGACCTTTTTTTTGTTTTGATATTTGCATGTTGGTACCAAGTTGCATTACAGGTTATGTTAGCTTCTCATGCGATTTTCCTTGAGAGGCCTGTGTTAAAAGCGGCTGATTCTGACGTTATTCCAAATCTCTGTGAGGTGTTTCAGTGTTACCTGCCCACTGGGAGGAGATGCTCAGTAAAATACCATAATGTCCTCCGTGTTGGTGGACATTGTTCTGGCAAATTCTCAATAAGAATTTATTCATTGCTTGTCGTAGTGTCACCATGGCCTTTTTCTAGTTTGATATTTGCAGATTGGTATATATTTTTTAGAAACTTACTTAGCTGACCAATGATGTTTGATATTTGCATATTGGTACAAACTTGCATTACAGGTTATGTTCTCACGGTATCATCAGTTGCCACTGGGCGTTTATTAAGCAGTTACTTGAGAAATAATGACTTATTGTAGAAAACTTACTTCAAAGCATTCCCCTTTCAAATATGTTTATTGTGAAACATTTTCATTTCACAGTTTGCATGGCATTTACATGTTTCTTTAAGAATGATCACTTCAAAGCATTCCCTAGCTGAACTTTAGATTTTTATTACTTCTGCCAAACAGGTTTTGTTTCCATTTGGTTTGTCAGTCAGTCGGAATACTTAAAAACTACCGGCCTGATTTTCATGAAACTGGACGGCTGTAGCATGGGCCAAGGAAGAATCCATTACATTTTCGGAGTGGATCCGAATCAGGGGCAGACACAGAATTATCTTTTGCTTTTGTTAACATTGCGAGATAGGGCATAGGGGACTGCACTGGGATCCCGCAGGACAACACAAATGTCGTGGGAGCCGGCGGTTTTAACAGAGACGGTTTTGAAAATTTGCTGCGGGTGAGAGCCATGGATGTTGTCAGTAAGCGGGCGGTCAAAAGAATAAACGGTGGGTCCCAGGATTTAGCTAGCGCTCACTAGAAGGATGGAGTGGACAAATTAAGTTGAAAAGAAGATAACCGCAGGTCATGATCCACTCGCTGGCTGCACAGTCTCGCTCTGAGCTGGTGTCTGTATCAACAAAACTCTGTTAAAAAACAAGGAAGATAAGAATGCAGTGCTAATTATCAACCAAATGTATACTGATAAAGTTAGATTCGCCACCTTTTCTGAATCGGCATCTCCTGTAATTCGGCAAACACGTAATCCACCAAAGAGCACATGTTAACGTACTATTTTTTTTCCATCCAGGCATTCACCCCTCTTCTCTCCACACACAACCGTGTTTCTTATTATCGTGAAATGGACAGAAAGGAAAAGCAGTCCGGCGAGAGTAACATTCTCTTGCAACAAATTATTCTCTTGCAACAACTTCGGCACAACACGGTGCTTTCTACAGTTACGGTGGTGTCTGTTCCCCCTCATCCACTTGATGTGCTTGGCCATGCTCGATGGCACACTGAGCGGGCTCCAGTGTAAGCACACTGTAAACAGCGGTTGTCATCACTGTTAGATAATAAAGGCATCCCCCTCGCTCGCTTGCACACTCAGAAGTCGGCAGGTTGTGTGGATGTCTTATCGCAGTGGTCATGCTTTTTTGGAGCTTCCTCAAACGCAAAGATTTTCCTTGAGAGGCCTGTGTTAAAAGCAGCTGATTGAAGTTATTCCAAATCTCTGTGAGGTGTTTCAGTGTTACCTGCCCACTGTGAGGAGATGCTCAGTAAAATACAATAATGTCCTCCGTGTTGGTGGACATTGTTCTGGCAAATTCTCAATAACAATTTATTCATTGCTTGTCATAGTGGCATCATGACCTTTTTCTAGTTTGATATTTGCATGTTGATATATATTTTTTTAGAAACTTCAAAGTGTTGCATTAGCTGTCCTTTAGATATTTATTACCTTATTCATTTTTGACCAAATGGACTGATAAAGTTTGATTTACCCACTTTTCTGAATCTGTCCAAGCATCTCCTGTAATTCACATAATCCACCAAAGAGCACATGTTAAACCCTCCTGTTGTCCTCGGGCCAAATTTGACCCATTTTCAATAAAATAACAAGGATGGTTCCGTACAACGCTTTTCACAATTTAATTTGGGTATTTTATTCAATTTGATAGCATTTGAATAAAATAATTGATAGAAGAACGTTGAAAAAAGCTTCAAAAACGCAGGAAAAAAATCGCCGACAAATCCACATAAAGATCAGAAAAAGTGACAAAAACGTGGGGGGAAAAAATCGACAAAAACGTGTCGAAAGAACATCAAAATGTAAAAAAAAAAAGTTTCAATTTTGACCCAGAAAAACCGTTAAGTGATCAACGGGAAGACAACACATGGGTTAAGTACTATTTTTTTCTATTCAGGAATTCACCCTTCTCTCCACACATGTTTCTCATTAAAGTGAAATGGACAAAAAGGAAAAGCAGTCCGGCGAGAGAAACGTGTAACATTTAGCCTGTATTCAAATGAGATTACATTATTAATACTAAACTGGCTGTAACTAAACATCATTTGGCTTAAAGGAATAGTTTGGCATTTTGGGAATACCCCTTTTGTTCTCAGGCGGAGGTTTAAATAGAGCCAGGCTAGCTGTTTCCTCCTGTCTCCAGTCTTTGTGCTAAGCTAAATTACCCGGCTGCTGGTTGTAGCTTCATATTTTGCGTACAAACATGAGTGATATCAATCTTCTCATCTACATCTCGGCAACAAAGCAAATATATAAGTATCTCCCAAAATCTCCAACATTTTTCTTTCTAAGTTTTAATCCTTCATCATCAAAATGTTGGATCCGTCTGTCGCAGTATGATCGTTTGTTGTGTTTTCCCAGCCTCATTACAGTGCTCATCTGTTGGTTCTTAGGTCAGAGCCCACGGGTCCCCGGAGGCCCACTATTGGCCTTGTTAGTGATGTTCTTGTTTGCTGGGCTCTTGTGGCTTCTTCGACACTCTCAGCTTATGGCGAGGCCTCGTTCGGTCAGATGTGCTTACTTTGTCGGGGAGCCAATCGCCAATTCATTCCCTAAGCCTCAGAGGTTCAAAAGCCAAGTGCATAATTGCTCCTTAAATCAATCTGCAAATTCCGTGGTATCCGAGCTGCAAACAGTTGGCCTGGAATCGTTTATTCACGAGGAACGGCTGTCCATGGTATGTATTTACAGTCACAGAAAATACTACATTATGCTAGAGAAAATACCATTTGAATCAGAGAAGATATGTACAATCATGGGCTTGTGGTTTACATACAATTTACATTAAGCTTGGTCCAATTCATCCCATTTGTTCAACCTTTATGGGTATCATTGTGTTTTTGTGGTTCTGATGGTGGGACAGGCCACACAGCTAGAACTGTGTCCTAGCTCTGCATCTGAAACTCTTCACCCCCATAGTTTGAGAATGTTTTCCCTCAATCCCTCTCCATAAACTTCAGTCAGCTGCTGCTGTGTGTGAGACAGAGAGACATTAGAGGCAGACAGTGCGGTTGCAGCAGTTTCGCTTAAAAAAGATAGAGAGGACTCATCTCCACCTTAATAACAGCTCCTCTCTACACACACACACACACACACACACACACACACACACACACACACACACACACACACACACACACACACACACACACACACACACACACACACACTTTGATGCCAGGGGCTTTATGAGTCCTGTTTAATGCACACCTTCCTGCTCGCTGCTTCTCCCTGTTCCTCTCTTTTGAGTTTTCTGTCTATTTCATTCTTCCTCTTTCCCTCCCTCCCTCCCTCCCTCCTTGTGTCTCTCTCTCTCTCTCTCTCTCTCTCTCTTCACTCCTCCTCCTTCTCCTCTCCCTGCTGTATTTGCAGGCAGCTTTAGTGCCAGACACCCTGAGGCAGCGGTAGCGCCAGCGAGTCTTCCCACCTCTGTTTTTGTGGTGGGAGATGACATGTCGAAGCTTTGAAGGGCAGGGGAAGGGAGGGAGAGGGGGAGGGAACGGGAAGGGAGGGAGGGAGCACATCACTCGGCGCAGAGGAAAAGCAAGGGACCCAGAGAGAATGTCATGTGGCCGGCAGTCCGCCCAGATATTCTCTTTCTCTCTTTCTTTCTCGGGCTGTCTATGTGGGCAGGCAGGAATGGCGACAGGAAGCAACCCCCTCGCGCCATCCCCCTCCTCCTTCCTCCATTCATCCTCTCCTACCCTCCTTCAGCTCTTCACTCACTCACTCAGTCACTCACTCCTCATGTCTCCCCTGCTCCACCACCTCCTTTTTCCTCTTCCCCATCCCACCTTCCAGCCCTCCGTTCATGCTTTTTCTCTCCCCTCTCTGGGCCCAGATTCTGTGTCAGCCGCCCTCACCCACAGGCGTGCCCGTGCATCATAACTCACTCGGTGTTGAAGTGTGCTGAGGTGTGTTAAGGTGTAAACTATGAGTGAGTAACAGACAAAACATGTTTGACTTTAGATGCTCAGACATAACTCATCCTCTCATCTGAGAAAGGAAAGCAGCAGTACTTTTCCAAAAAAAATTGTTTTGTATGTATGTATGTATGTGTGTATATATATATATATACTCCATATTAGGGCTGAACAATATAGTTTTTTATCGTCATCACAATATCAACTAGCGCAATAACCATATTGCGAAACGCTGCGACTAATCCTGAAAAGAAACTTTTTGTTAGTTGTTAGAAAATATCAGTAGAAAACTGCACTTTAAAATGTAACTGTCATTCTTTTTTTAGTGCTGCCTTTTACATTAAATTCAATATTCAATTTGAAAAAAAATATATATATTATAATATAAATATAGAATATTGAAAGCAGCAGAACTGAGTAAACGTTAATATCTATTTATCGCAAGTAATATCGTTATCGCGATATTCAACGTTATCGCATATTGTCCTCATATCGTGCAGCCCTACTTCATATATGTTACATACAATTTTGAATGCAGGCCTGTGCCACTACAATAACTTGTAAATGCCTTTTACAAACACTCGAGAAAGAACATACAAATATATAATAAAATACCTGGAAATGTGGGCTGGTCTTGCAGGTATTAAACTGTTTATATTTCCACTGGAGGAATGCTGGGTTTGTGTACTAATTTGTGTATCAGAGCAGAGGGATTAGCACTGATGGAGACAGGATGGGGCCCACACAGAATTGATCAAACATCCTGTCAGATATGCTCTGTTGAATGTATGGGACATAGTCTTGCCTCTGTTTGGCTCACAGAGAGAAAACACAGTTTCTCCCAGTCAAGCAAATAAAATGATGAAAGGAGAATAGAAGCCTCCACTGGCGTATATAAAAAAAGTTTCCACTGGCTTTGATATGGGCCTCTGATGGTACTTCAACCATACCTGCTTGTTCTTATGTGGCTGCCTTCCCACCTGTGTACTTTCAAAGCAATCGCACATAAGTCACATATTGTAAAGCACCCTCTAAAACAGAGACAGGGACTTTTTAGGGGGGCATTTTTCAAAGTACAGACAGAAGATATATCGTGCGGTACCCAAAGCCACTTTTTATGTTATCCTGAATTAGTGTGTGGGTTGGTTCAGTCTTATTTGTCTACTTTCAGATCAAAAATTCAAGATCAGTCGCAGGCAAATTGCCTGAAAATGAAAACAAAAGAGTAAGTTGCCTCTTTTGGCTCAGGTGAACTCACTGAAAGCCGTGTCTGCCGTATGTGTGTTTGTGTGTGTGTGTGTGTTTGTGTCACCGACCGTATGACATAGTATTTGTGTCTGCATGTGTTTGCATGGGTTGTAGCACTGCAGGCCAGTTTGATATTTCAAGTCATTACCAGCGTCAGAAAGGGAAGAGATTACAGGGTACAGCAGCAATAACACACACTATTAGCAAGACGAGGTGTTATTATGCCTCTGGTGTCAGGTGAGATCAGGTCAGAGCAACTAGTCTGTGTCATGCTTACAATTGCTGGATCAGCATGCTTACACAGTAACAAGTGAATAATACAAACACGTTAACTAAGAGGCAATGGTTTAAATCTTTTCTGTGATTCTCTGCTTTGTATTTTGATAATCCGAACAAGTTCTTGATCTTAAAGTAAAATATTCTGTAAAGAAATACATTTGATAAAGAAATGAATTTGATATAACATGACATTTTCAAACATCTGGTTGTGTTACTTGTCATCACATTGCAACATATAATCCCAGTATTGTTTGGATAGAGTCACAAACTACTGTTACAGTGCAGTTTTTTTTTTCTTTCACTTTCAGATTTAAAATTTTTCCCAGAGAAGAACTCTTCCCTTTTTACAGTAAGTGTGTTAAAAGCATTAAGAAAACGCTCACAGCCGCAAATGTGGATGAGCACATAAATTTTGCCTGCCTCTTTTCCCCCCTCTTCCCGTCTTTCTTGTTGCGTCTAAATTTTCCATGCCTGGCCTCCCTACTGCTGAGAGTGCTGTTCCTCGAAGCCGCAGTGTATTTTGAAGCAAGGTCGGGAGAAAGCCAGAGGCTCCAAAACCAGGCACAAGACTCCCAATGTTCCACTGTTCGGCTTTCTCTTGGCACCGGCTCCTGACCAGAGAGGTCTAGCTAGCCACAGCCACTCTGTGTGTATGTGTGTGCTTGTGTGTGAACATATATAGCCCTCCCCCCTCCTAAACTTCTAAGCCTATATAGAAATAGCTTTGGTTGACTCATTTATGGGCTCTCCTACATAGAACAGTACCTAGGTGTGAGTCAGAGAGGCTCAAACACAGCTTCTTTTGGAAGAATGTTTGTTATAAACCCCAATCCTTAGCCCTCTCATATACTCACAGTCCCCCCAGTAGTACAGTCTACATGAAACTGAAGTGGAGGACTGCCCAGATGTACTGGAGTTTGACAAATCTGAACTCGCAAGCAATTCAGGGGAGCTCCTCTAAATTGGTTCCATACCTTGGCTGACAGCTGTGAGGTCATCCCCCATAGAAAAAGAGTCTAAGTTGGTGATTCTGACAATGCTCAAATTTCATACTTTTCCCTGCTGCTGTCATTACAGACCATCATATACAAAATGTCAAGTATTTACAGGAGGATAGTGTGTCTTCAGCCATAACCTGTTCTGAAAGATAGACCTACAGCATTTTGTTTTAAAAGTGAAAAAAGGGTGTTGGGGGATGGGTGGACCACACATCAAAACCTCACTCTCGATTAACACACATGGATCTGACATTAATCCTGAAGGTTTCTTTTAAGTATGTCAATGGAAAGCCATCCATCTGTCTTCGTCCTCAGACGGAATATCCACCCGGGGTCTGGAAGTCTAGGACGCAACACGCAAAACCACAGCGAATATAAATAAATGGCTGTATTTCTCTCCCAGCTTTTGTCTGGTCAGGACACTCCGTGGAGAGCCTGCCAAGTTGAGCATCTACATTTGGGTTTGGCTGTTCCCCTCTCCCGACAGCTCAGCCCAGGCCAAACCACAGGAAAAGGAAGCGAAAGGTCCTCTCTGAAGGGCCTATAAAATATTGTCTCGGGTAAAAATGGACGATGTGAATGGCAACATTCAGTCTCTCCACTACAAACAAACGCCCTTTGAAGGAGAAACATGGGGTAGTCGCTGTTGTTTTTGCTACCTTTGCTGCCCAAACCCTCGTGTATTACTGTTTCTCATACTAGTTCATTTGAGTTTCTAGTAAGTGCTTTGTGTTTTCTGGCAGAGATTTAGTGCATGATATGGTGTAATAACCTCTGAGAACGGCACTTCAACTGTTTATTGGCACTGACGCAGCATAGTTTTTGGTTTCAAATTACCTGGAAACACCATCTAATATAAAGGTTGTAAGTGCTATCACTGCATATACAGCATATTTCTTAAAATCTGCATGTCTTGTACACGGTAAACAAATGTGTTTGTATAACTTTCTCAACCAAAGACTCTAGTTACCTACTATTTAAACTACCACAGTTTAATTTGATACAGTGGGGAGAACAAGTATTTGATACACTGCCGATTTTGCAGGTTTTCCTACTTACGAAGCATGTAGAGGTCTGTAATACAATACAATGTAAACAAAAATCCAGAAAATCACATTGTATGATTTTTAAGTAATTAATTAGCATTTTATTGTATGAATAATAAAAGAAAATGAAAAAAAATGATCACTCTAATGTCTGTACGTTAAATATGAAGCTACCACTAACAGCTGGTGAGTGCACCTTAGCATAAAGACTGGAAATCAGGGTTTTTCCTGGCTCAGAATGGGCCTTTGGGTAGGGGACATATTAAGCGGGGGTGTGAGGATCCTCCCCCAGGAAATTCCGAGCGTCAAAGACTTAATTTCCTGCATTCTGATACATTTTTAGGCACCATTTTATGGTGAAAATGTCTTTATTTAAGTCAAGGAAAACACAATATTATGTTGGCAGGTAACAATTCAAAATCTAAAAATATAATGCTGTAAGGGGGCTTTCGCATCCGGGACAGTGGGCCCGGATCTGACTACACTTGACCCCAAATTCCAGTTTGTTTAATTAATATGAACATGGCTTTATGGTAACTTTTTTCGGAGCACATTTTGCTCCTAAATTAATACAATTTAGGAGTGACTTACATAAGGCAACAGCTATTAATGTTGTAGCTAATTTGTACAATAATACAATAGTGTTATGAATACAACATGTTATGAAGTGTAATGGTTCCTATTTTGAGATAGCCTACATTCTATTAATAAATTGTCAGTGATGTTGAATATACAGTAGTGTAATGGACCGCCTGCGCTGTCGGACTTGGCATGCATGTGAACCGCGGATTAATTGCAAAGTTTAACCATCATAGTGTGAAATACTGTTTAACAAAACTGCTGCTGTTACGTGAATGGGGCTCAGCAGAGTCTCTCTCTGCAGCGGGCCGCCACCGCCGCCTCTCAATGCTGATTAAGCGGTCGAAACTGTAGTTTTCATCCGTAGCCAGGGTGTGA
This sequence comes from Sander vitreus, assembly GCF_031162955.1. Taxonomy (NCBI): domain Eukaryota; kingdom Metazoa; phylum Chordata; class Actinopteri; order Perciformes; family Percidae; genus Sander; species Sander vitreus. The sequence goes on along the minus strand of NC_135875.1, from coordinate 16,451,963 downwards.
ACTACGGGGGAGACATGGGCTCCCCTGAAAACGTGATTTGTGAAATTTTGGGGGTCTCTAAAAATATTGACAATGTGTCATTATGACGTGCAATTTCAGTTTTGTGTAATGCATAAATATCATTCATTCGTGCATGACACTCCCTATTGCACGTTCTGTCAACCTGAACACACTGGAATTTTCCTGCACATGGTCTGGGAGTGTGAACAGGTGCATGAGTTCTGGAATAAAACATCAATATGTGATGTGATAGGATGTCGAATTCCTACTGACCCGATTGTGTTGTTGCTTAATGACAACTCTAAATTACACCTGCTTAAGAGACAGAAGAAAGTTTGGCTAGCCGGCTCAACTGCAACCAAGAAAATGATAGCTCAATGCTGCCAATAATAAACGTTGGAGGCCATTAAACAGTGCGCAAAGTCCTTGAAATCCATTCTGCAGTTAGCATCATATAGCCATGGCAAAAAGAAAACAAGGCAGTGTAATTAATTTTGGTTTTACTAAGAAATTGTGTAGCGATGACGTTAATAGCACGATCGATTCACTTGCTGCAAGCCCTGTTAGCACACCTCCCGCTGGGGTGAAATGCAAGAAGAAGCTGAAAAAAATAATGTCCTCTCTGGCTGAAGATAGAGGTGGTAACAGCTCGTCAGAGGCCGGTCACGAGCCTATCCCCTCATGCTCCTCTCTCCTGTTAAATTGGAACAGCCAGCAGTGGAGAGACTGGAAGAGCCGGTTTACATGGCTGTTTGTTAAGGATGGAAGCTTGGGGTGCATCGCTTAGGCCTAATTGAACGGAGGTATTATGGTATTCTTCGGTAGCCTGAGTAACTTTAACCGTTGTTCATGTGAAATCTCAAAGACTGATGCTTTGTTAATAAACTATTTGTGGGTGGCTAGTTGCTGTTTGACCTATCCATTTCTGTCGATAAAGTACTGTATAATAGGGTAAATCCTGTATAGTGCATACACTTGTAGCTGTTATGTATCTTTGTAAGTCGCAAGCGCACGTGATTTTCCTTTGGCGCTGGTTAAAACCTCTTTCGGGGGCGCCAAAGCCTAGCTCTGTCTGAAGGAAATAAAATCTGCCTACTAGCACCTCAAAAGCTCGCTAATTAACACATTATATCTTCTGCAGTTAATATGTACAAAAACCAAAGTGTAAAATCAACATGATGAATTGTTAAGTGGTGACTTTAGTGGTTTATTGGCTGCGAAGTGGTAACTTCCTGTACTGCAATACCCAGGAAGTTACTGTGAAGTTAAATTTGTTTTTTTTGGTACAAATTAAACAATTTTTTATTCGAAGATGCTGGTAGATGGATTTTGTTACAGAACCAGGCTAGCTGTTTACCCCTGTCACCATTCTTAATGCTAAGCTAAGCTAACTAAATGTTGGCTGTACCATCATATCTACACATGAGAGTGGGATTGATCTTCAACCTTAACTCTCAGCAAGTAAGCGAACAAATGTATTTCTCAAAATTTTAAACTAGTACTTTAATTGTATTGCAATGGTTGTGAACCGCACTAAGCAGCATTGGAAACCGTCGGCACAGTCAAAATCTCCTGCATAAAAAAAATCGTAATTCGATCCCTAAAATCATTTCCAGCACTGCAAGGTAAGGACCTCTTCCATTTCAGTGTTTTTCCATCTCTCGTCCGTGGAGTTTTACCCGCCCGACAAACACACATATAATACAAACCAGTGTCACAAATACTTAAAGTAAAACAGCAAAGCAAACTAGTCACCTCCTACACACACAGATATAAACCAAACACACAAACATGCACCACACACATCCTCCCACCCACTGTATCTCTCCTTGACAGTGTCTGTGACAGAATAATATAATATATAATGTTGGATGATCTGCATATATCTCCTAAGCATAAGAACACATTAGGAGTGTGTTTCAATGCACGCACACATACAGTACCTACACACTCACGTGTATGTTGGTGCATGAATGCATGACTAAATGCACTGGTGCATGCGGTACATGCACGCACAAGGTGTGTGTGTGTGTGTGTGTGTGTGTGTGTGAGGGCTCGGTGTGCCAACGCGATGTGTGGAAGGCCATCTGGTCACCCTTGCCATGCCGTGGTCCCTGTGAAGTGCTGTCAGCGTGGCCGTTGTGGTCTCCCGTGGCGACTGGAGGCTTGCTGCACAGCACTTCCAGCCCAGGCAGCCGACCTCAGAAAAGGAAATTTGGGTCGCTCAAATGGAGGGGTTGCTCCCGAGCTATTTACAGAGCCCTCTACCGGTCCAGCGCCACCCACGATATTCCATATGAGAACCAGTGTGCGTTTGTGTGAGTGTTGGGGATTGAAGCGGGGTGGGGGTAACTTTCTGTTTGTGTGTGTGTATGTAAAAGTGCTTTTAATGAGGAAATGCTGGCTTTACATTAATGTCTGCAGGCATTGTGCGGTGTATGCTGGCATACAATTGCATGTGTATTTAGTGCTTTATTAAAAAACATTATATCCTATTATTAGAAACTATCCACTATGATTATTATCCGCAGCCAATACAATAATTAACTTGAAAACAATAAACCTTAACATGCATTAACTCACTTGCCAGATGCCATAGATAAACGCATCTCACTCATACATTCATATTCTATCAATCACTGTCAGATAGGGCTGTCACGGTGAAGGATTTTTTCCCTGCGGAGATTTAGGGCGATATGCGGTTTTAGCGAATATTAATATAAACTACGTAGATTGATGCATGTAATGCGGGACCCAAATTTCACAAGCGGGAGTTCAGCCCGGAAACTTTTAGCTCTCCATCGTTAGCCACTGCTGGTGAGATTAGCACATATAGGGGATTGGCGTGCAAGTCAGTCACATACAATGGCAAGAGCATGTAATGCCGGGGGTTCCTGGTCAGCTACAAAGGCAACGGATAGAGAGTTGTGCTCCACTGTTGTCCGGTACGTGAATGGAAACGCATCCAACATGCTGAAGCACCTTCGACCGCATCGCCCAATGTGCAGATCACCGGGACGAAAAAAACCAACAAACCGGAGCCCAACTTCTCATCCCTGCTGCTCTCAAGCAGCTTTGAGATGGAGCATTTCAAACTTATGTTAAATACCCCCTTTATTTACCAGCTATCTTGGCTAGTAGGTTTATGAAATTCACCCACCACTGGCAGAATTCACCCAAATTCAGCTTAATTTCCAACGCAGCGGGAAAAATTACACTTTACTTTTGTTTACATTAACAATGTATTAAACATTTAATACCAATGCATTGAAGTGTAAAACAAAAACTTGAATATGGCTGTTATCACCACAGCCCTACTGCCAGATTTATGGATATTGTATCTAGAGTGCATTCCGGAGTGGAGATCCTTTTCTAACGTTCCCTGTATCAATCTGGGGCGTCATGGTTGCTGATCATGGAAATACGACGAGGAGAAGAGAAAAGCCTCGGATTAATGAGAAACCTGCCTGTAGGAAACTTTGATTCAAGTGAGATCATGGGCATTTCTCTCTTGATGCCCATCAATTGGGTTTAGTGGTTTTCTGGTTGAACCCTGCAGACGTGTGGAATAATGCTGAAACAGGGCTGCGGATCCATTCTCCAAGATGCTGAGGATCTGTTGTACAGCCGCAGTGTTTTAGTGATGAACTGCATCACACCTACTGAATATAAACATGACTTAATGTGTATATATAGAATTGGGAACACCGGTTGACTAGATAAATGTTGTTCGCCATATCACAAGCTGCGGTAGGGTACGTTTCATGTACAGGAGCTCAAATGAAAACCTCGTCAACATGCTCTTGATATACCTAAGAGAGGTCAGTCTGTTCTCATGAACCGTTTGTTCAAAAAGCTGTAATTCGTAAGCAGTACACGTTTCTTTTGCTGTATTCACTACATTGTCGGCTGCTGTATAAAAACACGGCTGGCCGCGTAGGGATGGAGGTCGGGGTAGATGGCGTTAACATACAGGACTTTCAAGCCAGAGAGAGGAGTTCGCTTCCCGGGGAAAACTAAAGTCTTTTACCCAGGAAATGCGTGTTTTAATCCAAATCATGACCTTTTTCCTAATCTTAACTAGTCGTTTTGGTGCCTAATCTTATCTTTCGTCGCGACAAAACACTCCTATTTTGTGGACTAAATTTAACCACAATGTCTGCCGAAACAACCGGCAGCTCGCGGTGCTTTGTACCCGGCTCAAAGTCACCTATTTTCGGGTAACTGAACCACAAACTACCGCTGATACAACGGAGGTCTGTAGCTGGCGTCACGAAGCCCATAGCAAGTCATGTGACCACCCGGCGTCACTTGACCAGCCGGCGGTCTCCTAATTTCGTAGGATATCTTACGTTTTGGTGGGCATACATTTTCGTTGATATCATACGGACCCGTTAATGAGAATGCGTTGGAGAGGTAAGCATGTGAACAATCTCTTAAACGCCTACAGGCCCACCGCCACCCAAGGGGAGACCTCCAGCATTTCTCAAAGTCTCCCTATGTTGTGAATATTAGGTTAAGGTTATTTTAGGCCAACCCGCTCCAGCAGCAAATTACAGTGCAAGAAAGGGGGTGAAAAACCAAGTGGGCTGTCCACCATATAATTTTCCTGTTTCTCTTTCAAAGGATGAGGTATTCCTCGAGGAAGCCCTGTTAAATTTACAAGCCATGACCCCACATCAGCGGGAAGGAGGCTCCTCTGACAGGGAAGAAGAAACATTGGATGGAGCTTTATGACTTTGTCTAGCACTTGATTGAGCTATGTCGCTGCTTTTCAGAATCTTGTGTGTCTGTGCGTTTCGAGCAGGTAATCGGAAGTTGTTTGCGATAAAGCATTCACCTTGGGCACTTCGGTCACCGTTAAGCGTGCACACCAAACTAGGCTGGTATAAGATTCCTGAATAAAACCCTCTGGCTGATCTAAAGAAACCTCACCCTGAATAAAGGTCTTTCCTGCCTGAACAAGAGATCAGCCGTTTTAGAAGAATGAAGATGATCACTGCTTTACTCCTCAAGTGTACCTCCAGACGTCTCAACCATAATTATGCCAGTCTGGGAGAATTACAGGTACCCTGGCATTACTTCTAATACACACTAAGATACACACACACACACACACACACACACACACACACACACACACACACACACACACACACACTTTATCAAAAGGTACCATACGCTTGTTTTGTCATGCTTCATGCTGCAAGTTTGTAAACTCTTTAGAAAACTATTCAGTTTTGAGACTTTGATCTTTGCCAAGAGTGCCTTACTGGCTATAATTATGTGATATTCATCCCATGCTAAATTGCAACCAGGGAACTCATGACACTTGAAATGAAAATGATTGAGAGTGTTGACACATAATGCTGTTAATACACATCATCGATACCTCCTCCTTCACAGTCTTCCAGAGCATCTTCATCTACAAGCTGCAGTACAAAGTTGTATTCATTGTCTTCCTCTGAGTTTCCAAGGGGCCCCTGCAGTGGTGTGCGGAGGGGGAGGGGATGTGCGCTGCAGTGCGGCTTGCTGGTTAATTATGGGTCGCGAGCTGCAGCTCGGCTGGCCTGGGCGGGTGTTGGAGCCAGTGGGTCTGGCACAGGGAGGTCTGGCCACAGACCCCGGCGGTGACGGCATGAAGTCTGGGACGAGTCAGAACACCAGCCCGGGGTTTGGAGCATTCCTCACATTCCCTCCTCCCATGGCTGCCTGCCCGTATGTGCGTGTGTGTGAGGCAGAGAGCAGGGAAAGGAAATGTGTGAAAGATGCAATGTGTGTGCATGTTCATAAGGACAATGTACACAGCATGTTTTACATCCGGGCTGTAAGGATAGTGCGTCCGAGCTCAAAGACAAGGCAGCATCAACCATCCTAACGAGTCATGATATCTGAGCTGAGAGTGCGAAGGACAGCTAAGTCCTTGATGATATTGCTTTCACTGAATAGACAAATTTCTTTGGCACACTTGTATAAGTAGCCCTTAAATGATTTTGACATGCATAACCAGTCCATTATCTTGTACACTTGTTTAAAGCAGAGCGAGGCTCAGTTTTATGTTTTTCCAATTAAGGAACAACTCCGTCTTGAAGGCAGGAGCTAGAAAAGTTGTGTAAAATAATCCATTTGTCAACCATTACCGAGTGTATAAAAAGTATTAAACACCTCTGAAACCTGAACTTTACTTAATGAACAAACAGAGAAGCACCCTTATGCCTTGAATCTCAGCTTCGTACAGTTTCGTTATCATGTTTTCAAGCTGAGTTAACATGAGACATTCTATTTGCAACCTAGCTGCTTAACCTTGTGAGGCTAAAAGACTAGTTACTTTGTTTGAATTGTATTACCGAAAACACCTCATCTTAAGGTTTTGTATTTTCTAACAATTTCTTCATCATTTAAAAGTTTCCCTGAAAAGAACTATACTACTTATAGGAAAAAATAGGGATGTCCCTGATTTAATATTAATTACTTAATCATTTTGAAAACTTTATTCTCCATGTATGTCAAATTGTAAGCTTACCTGTTGACCCATTTCTCATGTTTGCACACATGGTTCTTTTCAGGAAGCTTCTTTTTGCACTTACCTCTATGAAACCAAAACAGGTATTCTATTCATACAAGTCTGCGTTCCAGTTATTGAGACGATGTGTTACATCAGACCTAGACAGAGGCTACTCTTAGCAGGTGCCTTTAAGCATTTTTAAAGCATTTGTGTGTGTGTGTGTGTTCAGAGGAGACGAGACCTGCTGTAGACACAGACAGGTGAGTGGGCTGCAAAGACGACGAGGAAGTCTCTGCACACTGAAAACACAGATGAAAGCATTTTGCATGTCAACAGGCTTCCGTGTGTACATAGCTCAGGCAATTCTTCACAGATCTCTGTATCTCTCTACCGCCGAGTCAAAGGGTTTCTTAACCCAGCTATGTCAGCTCACCTGTGTGTTGTAATAAAGGGTGTCAAATGTGCTACAGTGTCAGGGTCAACATATTGACATGTAGTAACCTTTCTCATTCAACTGTGGAAGTTTCACAACCGTAAAGCAGAGGGCCTTATTTTTAGCTCTCCTGATGTTCAGCTATATATGCTTTAAAGGATGGAACCTCCTCACGTTTGTCTTCATATATCATACTCAAATCTCTGCAGCTTCACCCAAAGGTAAAGAGGTAGGCTGCTCAAAAATAGCTCCAAAGTGGGGGAGAGGGCCACCAAAAAAGCCCTATTTCTTTCTCCCCACACAACCTTTATTTTGACAAGGCTGGGAGAATAGGGTATTTATACATGGGGCTGTGTGCTGTGGTTTCTCCACAATTACAGAGTGGCAGTGCTTAGACTGGGAGGCGTGCTGGAGGTTTATGGAGGGGGACATAAGGGGACCAGCCCTCCTGAGCCTCTTACAATCTGACGTATAGACTTGAATACCACACATCCATACAGAAACATGACTAATATACCATACCTAAATACTTGTACAGTTAGGCACATAAAAACAAACAAACTGCACAGTCATCAGGAAAATTGTAAAAATGTATTCTATGCTTTTAAAGGTATGAACCAAACTTTTCCAGGCTGAGCCAAACCTCCGCAGCCCCAAACCTTTATATTGCAATGAGGCTCAATTTCAGTGTTTAGAAGGTGGTCAGTAATGTTTTGAGTGGTTCTAGCGTGGGCCGGAGCCTCTCTTTGTAGATCTACTGTATTATGGTTGCGATATAAACAAGGATTTTCTACCAAACGTCTTGCACAACCGCTGCGAGCCACGTAGTGGAGGACAGTGGGAGTTTGTGATTGTTTCGTGGATGCTGTGTTGAATCTGTCGTCGGCCTCTGCTGGGGTGAGAAGGGGGGGAGGGGGGTTTGAGGTTTCTGCCGGGGAGCCTGGAAGTCAGTCAGGGCGGTGGCTGAACCACCTTCCCTCCACAAGCCGACATCCACCCCACTCCCCAAGCGCACATGTGAACACACATTTCAACAGAAGCACATATAAAACGCACAGGCTTCATCTCCTCTTTTGTTCTCTCAAGCTTCTCAGTACAGTGGGCTGAGGAAGATGGCGTGCAAGGCAGGCAACGGGAAATAGAAGACGGCCTTGTTTACAAAAAAGAGCATGTGGTGCAGCAGCTACACGCACCAGAAAAACTTCTGCCACAAGACAGGAGAATTATTAAAACATCTCTTTGACAGTGTGCAAATCAGTAGTTCTCTTGATGAAGATATAGACTTTTATTTTCTTTCTTTTTTTCTCACTACTGAACTTTATGTTGTTTCAGACTTGCTTATGCCTGTCTATATGTCAAGTCCGGCTTTGAAATGTAATACATCTCCAGGGGTGTGAATGCTCTCAGCAACAGGCGATGAGCTTGTTGTGTCTCTGCGCTAGAATGACAGATACTCGCAAATGGAAAACAAACAGACGGAGCTGGTGCTGATAGATATGCTTACAATATTCTCAATGTACTGACATACATTTCGTAGTTTGGCACAGCGGGCACTGTATATGTCAGCTCCATGATGATAGCGCTTTCATCCTGTTTTTTTTTTTTTTTAAATGATGGCAACCTGATCATCTGAATTCCCTTGTTCTTGTTTCCAAGCTTGCTCTTGTTTCCTCCTACGCCTGGATTTAGTCACCATGGCGGCAAAACAAATACTTGCATCACATGTAGCATTTCAATCACAAAACCTGCATTTTCTACCCACATTAAAGGATATCATGGTTTGTAAGTGGAGACAACAGTGCATTAAGGTGCATAGAAGGCATTGTGGGTTTGTTTGCATTTGTGGTTGGTAGTCTTAGGGTGTATTGTGATGTACACAGTGTGGTTTCAAGCGTAACTGAGAATAAATGGGAGAATTTGGTGATGTCACAGGCACGGTGAAATGTTAAGATGCTGCTGGCTGAGCCTGTGAATGACTTACTGTAATATGAGCTGACTGTAACCATACCCACACGTCTAGCTAAATGTTTTCAACAAAATATGATTGTTGGATCAGTTTTCTCCCTTACAAGAACTTTGTGTCAATGTCATTGTCCAACCCGCCATTACAATAAATTATTCAAAGTACAATACAGATGAACATTATTTATGGCATTCCCACTTGCATTTTAAATATAGCATACCTATTATTATAATCACAAGCCTATTATATAAAATAACCTACTCCATTATATGTAAAAGTCCTGCATACAAAATTTTAAAAAGTAAATTAGCAACTAGGGATGCTTTAGTCCCGATATTGTTACCTGGGCTTTAGGTATTGTCTGATAACTGATCCGATACCAGTATTTAATTTATACGCTGTATTGTGGAAGTGACTGGGATCATTCTTTTATTTATTTATTTTGTAAGACAACATCAGGCTTAACTTAAATATTTCTTTACTAACTTTATAAAAACAAAAGGTAGTGGTCATTTATATGTTGTGGGTGGTTTAATCTAGACTTGGGCGATCTCTAACATTTTCAAATCATACAATCGTTACATTACATATTATGCATAAGCAGAGCGGCTTTCACTTTCATCAATGAAACTACACCGGCTCGGCTGTCCTGCCTCCTGCTTGGCTGATGTGGCTTCTGTGTTGATAGCGCTTTGCTTAAGTAGCTTGACACAGTTCATTTTTATTTTCTTCATTACAGCAGCTAATTATCCGCTTTACATTTAAAACTAACGTTACACTAGTTCGCTCAAGCACTCATAGCAATCTCCTTTTACGACTTTCTTGCTAATCCCACTGTTGTTGACACGCTATTAGCTCTGTTAGCTACTTTAGTTAAGCAGTTAGCAATTGCTTCTCTCACTCTTTGGCTCTCTGTTGATCTGTGCGTCAAATTTGGCTATTCCTCTGCCTCCTAATGTGATAATTGAACATATAATAACCAGAGTTTCCACTAGAACAAAATTGGTGCCGGTCATGTGACCTGTAAGGTTTCATTTTACCGGTCAAATATTTTCCATGTTTACTGCACTTAAAGGGCAACTATTAGATAGCATTTTCAGGATTATACTTGCATTTTGTGTTTGTACTAGAACATGTTTACATGCTTTAATGTTAAAAAAAAACACTTTATTCATCTCATACTGCCCATGGCTGCTGCACCTGTATTCACCCTCTGTATGAGATGCTCTGTAGGAGCTCTTGTCTCTTTAAGTCATCCTCCTGAAAAAGCCCAGTCTGCTCTGATTGGCCAGCATGTTTCCTTGACACTCCGGAGCCTCCACTCCGTATTTCACTAGTTGAAGCTGGAGCTACTACAACGGAGAAAATCGCAGATTAAGGCTTCTGAACCAAACACTACCCAATCGGACATGGTTCAGCAGTAATGTGACCCGAAATTGGTGAGAATTTAACATCGTTGGCAGCCCAGATGACATTGTTTACTGCCGTTAGCCATGTAGCTACTATAGTTAGCAGTGGACACTTAATAGAATATAGCAGCAATTTCTACAGTCAAAATAGCAAATAAAGGCTTTTAAACCAAATAGCTACTACTTAAACAGAAAATGTTTCAGGAGTAATGTGACCCGGATTTGGGGAGAATTAAATGACACTGGCAGCCAAGATGACATATTTTACTGCCGTTAGCATGTAGTTACATGCGATGCGACAATGTTAACACCGCACTGGCTTAAAAAAACCACTCCAGTCCTGCCTACTTGGAGCAGATGGCCAATCATAGCAGGCCGGCTTAGAGTTGCGTAAGATTTAGCCGAGAGTAGAAAAAACTGTTGAAACCGGAGCGTTCAGAATAGTTGGAAATCTGAACATTTTAGCTCCCAGGGATTTGTCTAAAATACGTTTACCTTTCATTATTTGAATTTAACATGAAAATACAACATTATAACATTGTAGATATGACAGAAAACACGGAAAAGCATAATATGTCCCCTTTAAAAACAATTAATAGGCAGGCTATATATAAAGAATAATATGAAGGGATGTAGATTTATACTATTTTTATTAAAATGTAGGCTACTTGCTTTAGGCAGAGAGGGCAAAAGAGTTAAATTAATGCACATAATTGTGCCGATCTGAATTAAAATAGGACTATTTTCCATTTACTGGCCCTGAGGAAATAAAACAATACAAACTACAGTACAAAGAAACTGGCTCATAAAATTAAGTGCCGACTTGAATCACAATAATTGTAAACAAGTGTCTTTCTGCAAATCGCAATGCACATAAGCCTCTGCCTTCCCCAAGCGACTTCGCTGCACTGTTTTGATGCGGTTCTGCAGGGAGACTCCTCTCTCTGCTGGCACACTTGAGACATGTTTTATGCAGGCTACCTTGGCCAGTTTGACCCACTCTGGATAGATTTTACCGTAATCCCAATAAGAACCTCGCAGGCTGAAAGTCAAGCTTCCGTAACCGCAGAGAGCTGTCATCATATGGCATCTCGATGTGTGTCTGTGGCATTAACGTTAATGAGAGGGGCTGTAGCTTCTTGGCTTCATTTACGTTAGACTGGCCGCTGCTTGAAGTTATGAAGTAATACACAATAGTTCCCTGTTTCGCCAGGGCTTGGGCTTTGACTTATCTACGGTAGTCTTCTGCATTCAATCAGAGCGAGAAATGTAGTTTTTTTCCTTTTATAGCAGTCTACATTCATTTCTAAATGAAAAAACATGATTATTAATTGTTTTAATAGAACAAAAGATATGAAAACCACTGTAGCCTATTTTAACACTTTTTCACAATTGTGCAGAGAGAATTATTTCCACCGGTCATTCTGACGAGACAGTTTGAATTTTTGGTCCTCATCATTTTTTTTCAGTCAATGAGCGGTAATTACCGGACAACGGAAATTCGGATAATAACACTAGTTGTTTAGTCATGTTAGGGCTGACCTAATGTAGCTCCTGTCCCCTGGAAGCAGCTGGGAGGCCGGGGAGGCTGGGTGACTGTCCGAAAGAAGCACAGCCCATCAAGTGTCAGATCCATGAAAAAAGAAACAAAACTGCTTTGTAATTAACGTTAAGGATTTAAAATTCACTCGTCACTCATGCTGATTAACGTGGCTTACCAGGCGGACTTACTGCTCCACCTGAAAATAAACAGCAAGGCACAGATTCTAGATACTGTAGTTCTGATAAAATCCCTTTAATATATGCATACGAAAAACCAATTAATCGTCAATCGGCACAAGCCTAGTTTAATCCATAGCAATGCATCATGTTTTATAAGGTAGTCGTATGTTTTGCATTTTCAGATCATAATCTGCAAAGTATCTATGGCAAATACATATACAATATTGTTTCTCTGAAATATCGCGGAGTAGAAGTATAAAGAGCAGTATAAAATGGATAAATGTCATAAAAGTACAATTACCTTGAAAATTGTGCTTTTCAGTACAGTACTTGAGTAAATGTAAAAGTAAAAGTCTTTTTTTACCGCTGATCGCTAACATTAAGTAGAAATATTTCACAACTATCATCTTCATCAGCAGCTACTGTGGCTCTACACTACCTCACAGGTTTGTCACCGGAGACGTATTTTATTTCCTGTGTTTCTTCCTCTTCTCTCGGCACTCAGTGGCAGATCAAATAGGAGCTGCTCCCGTCACCTGTCAGAGGAATGTGCAAGCACTCCCATCCATCAGCAGCTCGACTAGAACAGGCATAACTGTGGCACGCTGTAGGCCCCAAAAGGCCCCCAGGGCAGCAGCACGTTACTTGTTGGATCGGCTAGAGGTGTGTGTGTGTGTGTGTGTGTGTTTGGTGTGCGAGTATAGATCAACACGCTGGTTTGCACTCACGCATGTTTACGAAGCATCGACGCAGCCAGCAGTACCATCACATGACCCAACATGTCCTGCCGTGCTCAGCGGCCTATGTGATGTCTGCGGTTTAGACAGGGCGTTCCAGCATGTTCACCACCAACCTGGGAGAAAGAGGGGGATTTGGCATGTGTCAACAGGCATACCTGTAACCTGGGAGATGTGCCCCGCAGGCACCTAGTGATTTTCTCATGATTGTTATGGCCAGATGCAGACGACAGGGCTTGCAAAAGTAGACTCCTCAGCAGGACTGAGGTGGCTTAGCATGGCGTCAGACACACACACCACTACATTCCATTGGGATGCTCTTTATGCAAAGAGAGGGGTGTTACACCAAGTGTGTGTGTGTGCGCTTACATGCCTGTTTGTGTGAGTCTATCACAATTACTGTTTGTGTTTGTGGCCACTGAGGGCCAGTGTCATGGTAGCGCTCAGGGAACAGAACACAGGTCCAACCCTGAGAACCTGAGGAACCTGAGTAGACGTTAGGGGACTAAGGGCTTAGGCCTGGCCCGACACAAACACTTACCTACTGTGTCTGCTGTCTCCGTCACTGTGTACTGGAAAACAAGAGCTTTGGTGGAGACACTGGATCTGAGGGGTACCCCTGGGCTGCTACCCAGGCCTGAGCTTACAGAGTTACATATCTCGTGTTTGTTTTTGGTTTTGGTCATGTTGAAACGATACTGTATCACTCACAATATTCCTCTTGTGTTTTTTCCTCTCCCATGTCATCTTCCAGTCTATTTCTCTGAAGTGGTTCCCAACCCCAAGCAGCAACAAGGTGGCCCCTAAATGTGAGGAAAAGGTGTGTGAGAGGGGCATTAATCTCTCTCTGTCAGTTTGCAGACAAAAGAAGGGCCTTCTAATAAAAGCAAAGCCTCACGTGTGACTATACTGGGGGGTCTTTAAGTGACGACTGGCATTGCATGACAAGCAAAAGCAAATGATTGCCATCAACTGTCATGAGGCACAAGATGAAACTGTTACAACAGATGAAGAGAGTAACTCCTACTGTTGCATTTCTATTACCGCCACACGTAAAGACGTTTTCTGTTTGATCATAGTTGTCAATGATGCCTTTTGTGAACAAAGGCAACAACAGAGAAGCACTTGCACATTTTCTTTGTATATCATGGGATGCCTGTGCATGTGTGGGCATGTGTACATATTTGTATGTGTAGGTTTACACACTTAACGTACGTGTGTGTGTGTTATATCTGTTCAGTTAGCATATGGTAACTGCCCAGTTGCCTCATGGTAGCAGCCATTAGTCTGTAATTGGCCCACTTTCTCTTGTCATTAATTTACATTAGCATTTGCAGTTCTTGCATATTTGCTGCGCCAAAAGCCTAACTGAGGCAAACTGATATGATAATTAAGATAAGCTGGCTAGACCCTGAGGTGAGTCTACATGGTCGAGTTGTGTAATAGTAATAGCAGGGTTCCTCCACGACCAGGAGATAGTGAAGCAGGGGAATCTCTAATTGCCCCAATTATCAAGGGAAACCTGCATTCCAGCAGGTGGTAGATCGAGCACGGATCCTCTGAGTGTTATGACGATAACTGTGCATTTTGCGGCTCATTAGATGACGACACTACAAATGACTGGAGCTCAATTTAACCCTGTCTTGTGCATGAGTAAAATGTTTATTATCATTTTAAATAATTTATTTTGATAGAGGAGATTAGTGACAACCTTTTACAAACAAGGATGATCGTTAAATGTGAAATTGGGTGACAACTGAGTTGGGTGTGGCAATTTGTTGTTCTTTCAACACCACTGTAACCTGTGAATAGTGCTTTAGACCATGTTCCAATTGGGGACACATCAATTAAATATGTGCTGCCAGCATGTTACTGTACGGACTGGTTTTCACATTTTAAATGCAAAACAACTTGTGGTTTACGCTGTAGTCATAGGAATGTAGAGATGCCTAATTTGCATATTATTCTCTATCACACGCACATGAGCACACACACCCACACGGCATGTATCTCCAAGGCAAAGAGGTGCTGGAGCATGGGAAGTGTCAAGGCTAATGTCGTGGCTAAGCCTGGGCCATCTCATGTCAAGAGGTTTGGATTAGTCACACAGTAAGGTGTACTCCGTGCATTATTTATCAGCTGGCTCCCTTGTATACACAGATGTGTGCCCCTGGTGTAGCTGACATTAGAACAAAGCACATATTAATTAAGGAAATGGACTGACACCATACTTAATACTGCTTAATACCCTCCTATAGCCTATTGCATTAAATTCATCATAGTAAATTAGCAGTAGGTGATGCTGCAGTTGATTAGCAGTCAGTCAGTCAGAGTTTAAACCTGATATTAATCACTGTCCCTGTGGCAGGCATTAATGGAGGCAGTGGGGAGACACGCTCTCTTGTGTTGAAGAAGTTACAAAGTAGTGTTAGGCCAGAGGTCTTAGAGGAACTAATGGACAGAGGTGAAGGAAGGGGTTTCAGAGTCGTCGTGAATTATTAATTATGATCAGGTTTCCCGTGCTCTTGTATACATACAAATGCTCTGGCACATGGAGCGCAGTACCCTGGTTCTTCTTGCACAGTGGAAAGAAAACCAACACCTGTAATCCCTACAAGGTGTAGAACAGTGGAGGATCATGCTGCTGAGACCCGAGTTTTTGGAGGTTTGTTCCCACACGTGCAAACACACGTGTGGATGTGTGTAGTTCAGTGGAGTGGTTATCGCATAAGGCTGTTTCTTAAGCACCGATTTAAAAATAAATCAAATAAAAAGTATATATATACACACATCTATATATACACATCTATGTATTACTAGGTATACAGTATTTATTAAATTTGTGTTTTTATTGTTTATAGGATCACTATTAGCCTACAGGGGACAGAAATCTGGGCAGTTACAAAACAGGCACACAAATACAAATGCAAAGTTAGATATTTACCATTAGACCATATTTCCTAAATTCTATTTCACTTGCCATTTTGAACACCCTTTGTAATGTAGCTATAGTGAATGTGATTTTCTCTCTAATCTGACGAGGCTCTTTATATAGCAATGACTAAGTTTACATGCACAAAATATTATGCTTTTTGCCCTTATTCCAAAAAAGACAATATTCCAACTAAGCTGTTTAGATGGCTAATTAAAAAATTAATATTCCACATATTCCCGTTTACATGCACCATGCATACTCCAATGAATGGGACGATGTTTTCAAAGTTTTCCAACAGAATAAGCTGTTTAAATGACCGTATCAAATACGGAATTGGAATTGGAAGTGGAATATTAGTGTGCATGTAAACATAGTTGGCATAATAATGTTGACAATTGACCCTAGTCAGAATTGGCAGTAAAATGCTGGTGTTCTTGGCTGGTTTATTTAAAGTTATAATATGTAGACTGTCCTAAAAAAAATGAGTAGCCTAATACAAAAAACAATCCCTCTCAATCATCACATGACCCACTAGAAGTGTGTGGTGGTGTCTGTATCTTCAGAGACCCTGCCCTATGCCTGCATTTTCTTTTTTCTTCTTATTGTTGTGAGTGTGGGACGTTTATGGACGTTAGCAAGGCCTTTGGACCTGGTGTAACCCCCAGTCAACAACAGCATGCACGTTGTGCCTGTTCTCATTCCCAACCGCTGCTTTGTCCCTCAGCGTCTCGGTGAGGATGAATCTCTGAATTATCTCATGATCCAACAATGTGGCACCTTCCCGCAGAGGTGTGTGTGTGTTTATTTGTGCTTTAGACCATAACCGCCGTGAAACAACCAGTAAAGAGTGTTTTATTCCTCTGATTCACTGTGCTCCCTCTTTGCATTCACTCTCTCTCTCTCTCTCTCTCTCTCTCTCTCTCTCTCTCTCTCTCTGGCTGTTGAGACGGGAAGGAGGGGCTAACTTTGAATGCTGTGTATTTACAAACAGTTAGTGTTACTACATATAATGCCTGAGCAAAATTCATATACTTAAATCTGCAGTAATTGTATTTATTTTTTGCCCACTTGGGAGCACCACAAACAAGCTCTAAACACAACCTTTTAGGATTGATAAAAAAAAATTTGTTTAAAATGGCCTACTTACACATTGAGCAGATACGGAGCAACTTAGCTCAGTTTTGCACAACTCCTGAGATAAAACCGGCATGCTGTGGCCAGAATCAGTAAGAGTAAACCAAAACAATAACGTTACGAGCCGTAAAACAATACAAAAAAAACACTATAAAGCTCTGTGGGGAACTGCACAGTCAGGTGATAATTCTCTATTCTCTTTCACTGTCATTTGATCCATAGCATTATAGAAATCTTGATTATAGCCGCTTTAAGAAAATAGTTTCAGTTAATGTAATATGATATACTATACTGTCAAGTGCTTTATTTAATAATCCAAAACATAATTCACTTGTATGTGAATGTTAATGTGTTAATGTGTATTGGCATGTTAACATGCCACCCATGCCACCCAACATGACCCCATTCTCAGCTACAGTGGGAAAAGCTGCTGCTTCACTGTCGTCCACTTTGAATTATTCAACCACCTTTACTTACAGTATCTCCGATCTCCAGGAGGTGTGTAGGGCCCCCTCATCCTGTTTCCTCCCCATCACTAATTACATCTACATTTTGACGGCCCGCCCGTCTTCTCAGGAGAACCACTAATGAAGCGCTCTCTATTAGGATAATAGCAGAAGACGATGAGCTAAAAGACTTCGGAGACAGAAACACTTTGTTAATGCCTCACAAATGACTCTCAGCTCTAACCAGGTTTACTTGTGTGACCTAAGGTGAAGATTGTCACCTTAAGATGTTGCACCTTTATTCATTCATCTATTCATTGTGATTTAATAATTGACTACTTTGACGAAACAGTCATTTGCATTATCATCTTCATTATTATTGACGTTTGACACTTTCATTTTCACCTGGTATTAAAATCCGTCAGCTCTGACTTAAGTCAGTCAGTCACTGTCTGACCTAAGGTGAAGATTGCCTCTATTTCTTTTTGAAATGACAGCTTAAGTTGATGCATAGTTAATCAGTGCCATTGTGGTTTAATGATTGACTGCTTTAATGCGAACACAGTCCTTTGCATATTCATCTGAGGTTTGATGCTGGCTGTAACACAGTGACCCCATCCCTACCTGGTGTAGTTAAAACTGTCCTGAGGTATCCGACCACAAGTAGACAAGCTAGACAGCAAGTACAGGTGGGACCACATTCAGAGTCGGTCTAGGCCACATACTGTATGACCACATTCTTCAGTTCACGTGAATGTGTCCTGGGCCACATTAAGGGCCGCCTAATAAACTACAGAGCTACGTACTCATTCAAAGTATTTCTCATGACACAGAAACCACTGAGAGTGAATTGGGTGTTTTGGATGTTATTATCGTACTATCGGTGATGTGTCTGTTTTTGTTCCGATGCTGCCTGCTCTTATGATCTGTGCCCCGGGGATGCCTGAAAAAGGCAACCGCCAGTACACAATAACCTTATTTTTTGTTTCATAATATGTCCCAGAATTTACAAATATGTAGGATATCACTACAGACATTACTGTTCTTACTCCGCAACTTTTGCTGTTGCTATTTATGAGCCGGCGAGCGGTAAAAAGTGCGGCTGTAAAGCGGTGGGACGGTTTCACTTCGTATAAATTCTTCACAATAAATGTCCCCTGTTATTTTCTGTTATTATGAAGCAGCAAAATCAGGAAATGTTGGGTCTTCATCAGCAGTAACTTAACACGACTCCTATAATGTAAAATCCTATAAAAACTCAACCTTAAACCACAGATATTAACTTAGCAGTTACCCTCTTAATGAGCTAAAAACGTCTTTCTCTCCTGCACAGGTCTCTGGGGTGTTGGTAATCCTCATTTTTCGGTTAATAAAATGTACACATAGTGGCGTCACGCGGAGAAAAGTTAACATCCTTCTGCAAATGGACTGTAGGCAGCGCTTTATTTATTCATTGCACGTTTCTAATGTATGATTTATGTTGCGTATAGAGCGGGGAAGTGAGATCCAATCAAAAGTGGTCACTCAAGACGCATTTGGAGACACATTCTACTGCCAGGTGGGAACACACATACTGGATTTTAATACCAGGTGGAAATGGGGTCTTGGTCTTTCTCACATGAAACACACATACAAATTGTGCTGTGACACTTTCTGATGCCGGTGCCTGTGACAGTCTTCTTTGTATACAGATCACAGTTGGCACAGAGCCATAACCCTCCCTCTATGTACTGAGGAATGAATTTTAAAACTACAGTATCCAGGGAGAAGAGAGCGCTTTACCTCCACCGTCTATTCTACCTTGCTTTTGTCATCTAAAATAAAAGAATCTCCTGAAAACCAGGGAAGAAGATCAGAGTAGCTTCAATAGAGAGAACCATAAATCACATTTTGCAGACATTCAAAGTGTCCACTGCAGACTTTTCTGCCTATGTCAAGCACTTGTCTTTGTTAGCTCATGGTGTATGGAGGGAGGGGGGCGGGGGTCTTGTCATATTCGCTTCAGGGTGCAATGGAAAATCCCATGCCATCCTGTCCTATGCATTTCCTTGGCAGTGAGGTCATGTTGTCTACCTAACTGCAGGCCTCGGGACTGAAGCCTGGTGACTGACTGCCCGAGTGATGTTATTTCACTGGGTGGCAGTGTTGAGCCAGAAAGCTGAAGGAGGGAAGAGATGAGAGGAGCACTGAATTCTGGCTTTATGCACATACAGTACAGTATATCTGGATTAACATGTAAAACACACAACAACCAACAAACAAGTTATGAAAGCAAGGCTAAGGAGTGTGTTTAGTGCAGGTTTGTGTTATTTCCCGAGTCGGGGACCCCTACCATCACCACCGTCAGTTTCAGGTGTAAAGGCAGTCTCCCCACACACCCCAACCTTTTTCTGACTGAGTGACCCCACTGTTCCCTCGAGGCCCTAAGAGTGACTGAGAGCATTGTGTGTTGCTGCTGAATCCAAGGGACTTATCTGTCACCAGCTATAGTCCAAAGGACAAGGCCCTATCTCTTCTTTGTTACAGCAGTGACGGGGGGACATGGAGATACTTCCAAGGGAACCTTGTTTCAGTGATCAGATGATTAAGTGACCAGTTCTGGATTCACAAGTGTTGATGGCGGCTGTCAGCACTTGCTTGATGGGTGGCTGTCCCTCAAAAGGGCCCGTGGATTGATTGTAGGAATTAAAGACCCTTTATGCATGGCCATAATATTTTTGCATGATTTAAAAAAAAAAAAAAGTGTTCAATTTATTTGAGATGGACTGTCAGTTGCAATTTTGTGAGTGTGAATGTTAAGGGTATTAAATGTTCAAAAAGTATGTTCCACATGTCCACGTCTTCATCGGTCTCAAGTCCTGACCCTTTGCACACTTTTTGTAAACCTCTCTGTCTCAGTGGTTCTGGAGTGGAGACATGCCCAGCTCTCCTTAATGGCTCTTTGTTCAACCTGCAGGCTCACAGGTCAGGGGTCAACTGCACCTGAGGCCGATTCCCACAAACAATAGCTCTGTGTTTACTGGCACCAGGCCACCACTTCCCTGTCTCATGCCGGGGGGAACACACAGATACACAGGACAACATGACCGCAAGATAATATTAAAAGAACTGGCTATTTTAGTCTTTTCGTCCATATGCCTATGCATTTGTGTATTTGTTAATATCTTGACATAAAAAAGCTATTTATTCCTGTGTTTTACAAGAAGTATTTGAAGTAATTATAGTAGTTCAGTTCTCTGGGATATTAGGTTTACGAGATGAAGATCTCGAAGTACAAGGAAAAACTGATGCTCGAGGTTTTTCCATATTAGCAACTTGCTCACAGGATAGGTTATTTTTTAAATGAAAAATAAACGTCACTTTTTCTGATATATACAAAAAAGAAGCGGACTGTGTGGGCTCAACCAGGGTGGCAGTAAAGAAAGTGAAACCATGTCCAAAACCTCACCATAACCTCAACCACCCAAACCAAACTAATTTAACTCTAACATCAGAGATCTAAATCAAAACTGAGAAAGGT